>NC_084560.2:9355420-9655420 GCF_033978685.3 Nerophis lumbriciformis
CTCCAAAACCTGTATGTACCTTTCAGCATTAATGGCGCCTTCACAGATGTGTAAGTTACCCATGTCTTGGGCACTAATACACCCCCATACCATCACAGATGCTGGCTTTTCCACTTTGCGCCTAGAACAATCCGGATGGTTCTTTTCCTCTTTGGAAATCCACAGTTTCCAAAAACAATTTGAAATGTGGACTCGTCAGACCACAGAACACTTTTCCACTTTGTATAAGTCCATCTTAGATGAGCTCAGGCCCAGCAAAGCCGACGGCGTTCTGGGTGTTGTTGATAAACGGTTTTCGCTTTGCAGAGGAGAGTTTTAACTTGCACTTACAGATGTAGCCACCAACTGTAGTTACTGACAGTGGGTTTCTGAAGTGTTCCTGAGACCATGTGGTGATATCCTTTACACACTAATGTCACTTGTTGATGCAGTACAGCCTGAGGGATGGAAGGTCACGGGCTTAGCTGCTTACGTGCAGTGATTTCTCCAGATTCCCTGAACCCTTTGATGATATTACGGACCGTAGATGGTGAAATCCCTAAATTCCTTGCAATAGCTGGTTGAGAAAGGTTTTTCTTAAACTGTTCAACAATTTGCTCACGCGTTTGTTGACAAAGTGGTGACCCTCGCCCCATCCTTGTTTGTGAATGACTGAGCATTTCATGGAATCTACTTTTATACCCAATCATGGCACCCACCTGTTCCCAATTAGCCTGTTCACCTGTGGGATGTTCCAAATAAGTGTTTGATGAGCATTCCTCAACTTTATCAGTATTTATTGCCACCTTTCCCAACTTCTTTGTCACGTGTTGCTGGCATCAAATTCTAAAGTTAATGATTGATTGCACAAAAAAAAATGTTTATCAGTTTGAACATCAAATATGTTGTCTTTGTAGCATATTCAACTGAATATGGGTTGAAAATGATTTGCAAATCATTGTATTCCGTTTATATTTACATCTAACACAATTTCCCAACTCATATGGAAACGGGGTTTGTAAAACATGTAACCTTTGCCTGAAAGACTTTTTTTTTTATATATACCACCCATCATGTCCACTTTAAACACACACAATGAACTGGTCTCATCAAGTCAGTACAGAGGCACTATTGTGTAACAATGGCCACGCCCCCATTTAATGCACCTATACATATTGCATGTGACGCCACAGACCCTTCAATAAACTCCCCTGAAGAGCAGGGAAACCTGTGAAACAGACCTGTAGGTATGAAATAGCTTCCACGTGTTTTTTTCCTGACCTATTTTCACCTCTTCCTGGAAAGTTTTCACATTCCACATTTTTCAACCATTTTTGACCATTCCAACTTCAAAACAGCCTATTTTTTTTTTTTTTGTACAAACTCCCGATTTTCTCCAAATTCCAGAAAAATCCAAAATACCCATTCTCCATTCAAACTGTTTACTTTGTCAACATTTTTCAACCGATTACAAAAATTCCGACACCAATCCATTCATATCTTCTGGGACAATTGTGCTAGTATGAATATTTTCGAAAGTTCCTGAAATTCCCAAATTCCAGAAAATTCCAAAATACCCATTCTAAATTCAAACTGACACTATTTCAACATTTTTCCACGCATCCATCCATCCATTTTCTACCGCTTGTCCATTTTTCAACCAATTCCAAAAATTCCAACACCAATCCATTCATATCTTCTGGGGAAATTGTGCTAGTATCAATATTTTCTAAAGTTCCTAAAATTCCCAAATTCCAGAAAATTCCAAAATACCCATTCTCAATTTAAACTGATACTATTTCAACATTTTTCTACCAATTCCAAAAATTTCGACACCAATCCATTCATATCTTTTGGGAAAATTGTGCTAGTATCAATATTTTCTAAAGTTCCTGAAATTCCCAAATTCCAGAAAAATCCAAAATACCCATTCTCAATTCAAACTGTTACTATGTCAACATTTTTCAACCGATTCCAAAAAATCCAACACCATTTCATTTATATCTTTTGGGACAATTGTGCTAGTATCAATATTTTCTAAAGTTCCTGAAATTCCCAAATTCCAGAAAAATCCAAAATACCCATTCTCAATTCAAACTGTTACTATGTCAACATTTTTCAACCGATTCCAAAAATTCCAACACCAATCCATTCATATCTTCTGGGACAATTGTGCTAGTATCAATATTTTCTAAAGTTCCTGAAATTCCCAAATTCCAGAAAATTCCAAAATACCCATTCTCAAATCAACTGATACTATTTCAACATGTTTCAACCAAATCCAAAAATTCCGACACTAATCCATTCATATCTTCTGGGACAATTGTGCTAGTATCAATATTTTCTAAAGTTCCTGAAATTCCCAAATTCCAGAAAATTCCAAAACACCCATTCTAAATTCAAACTGTTACTATGTCAACATTTTTCAACCGATTCCAAAAATTCCAACACCAATCCATTCATATCTTCTGGGAAAATTGTGCTAGTATCAATATTTTCTAAAGTTCCTGAAATTCCAAAATACCCATTCTCAATTCAAACTGATACTATTTCAACATTTTTCAACTCATCCATCCATCCATTTTCTACCGCTTGCCTATTTTTCAACCAATTCCAAAAAATCCAACACCAATCCATTCATATCTTCTAGGACAATTGTGCTAGTATCAATATTTTCAAAATTCCTGAAATTCCCAAATTCCAGAAAATTCCAAAATACCGATTCTATATTCAAACTGTTACTTTGTCAACATGTTTCAACCGATTCCAAAAATTCCAACACCAATCCATTCATATCTTCTGAGAAAATTGTGCTGGTATCAATATTTTCTAAAATTCCTGAAATTCCCAAATTCCAGAAAATTCCAAAACACCCATTCTAAATTCAAACTGTTACTATGTCAACATTTTTCAACCGATTTCAAAAAATCCAACACCAATCCATTTATATCTTTTGGGACAATTGTGCTAGTATCAATATTTTGTAAAGTTCCTGAAATTCCCAAATTCCAAAATACCCATTCTCAATTCAAACTGATACTATTTCAACATGTTTCAACCAATTCCAAAAATTCCGACACCAATCCATTCATATCTTCTGGGACAATTGTGCTAGTATCAATATTTTCTAAAGTTCCTGAAATTCCCAAATTCCAAAATACCCATTCTAAATTCAAACTGATACTATTTCAACATTTTTTCTACCAATTCCAAAAATTTCGACACCAATCCATTCATATCTTCTGGGAAAATTGTGCTACTATCAATATTTTCTAAAGTTCCTGAAATTCCAAAATACCCATTCTCAATTCAAACTGATACTATTTCAACATTTTTCACCGCATCCATCCATCCATTTTCTACCGCTTGTCCATTTTTCAACCAATTCCAAAAATTCCGACACCAATCCATTCATATCTTCTGGGACAATTGTGCTACTATCAATATTTTCTAAAGTTCCTGAAATTCCCAAATTCCAGAAAATTCCAAAATACCCATTCTATTTTCAAACTGTTACTTTGTCAACATGTTTCAACCAATTCCAAAAATCCCAGCACCAATCCATTCATATCTTCTGGGACAATTGTGCTTCTATCAATATTTTCTAAAGTTCCTGAAATTCCCAAATTCCAGAAAATTCCAAAATACCCATTCTCAATTCAAACTGTTACTATGTCAACATTTTTCAAACAATTCCAAAAATTCCGACACCAATCCATTCATATCTTCTGGGACAATTGTGCTAGTATCAATATTTTCTAAAGTTCCTGAAATTCCCAAATTCCAGAAAATTCCAAAACACTCATTCTAAATTCAAACTGTTACTATGTCAACATTTTTCAACCAATTCCAAAAATTCCAACACCACTCCATTCATATCTTCTGGGAACATTGTGCTAGGATCAATATTTTCTAAAGTTCCTGAAATTCCAAAAACCCATTCTCAATTCAAACTGATACTATTTCAACATTTTTCAACCCATCCATCCATTCATTTTCTACCGCGTGTCCATTTTTCAACCAATTCCAAAAATTCCGACACCAATCCATTCATATATTCTGGGAAAATTGTGCTAGTATCAATATTTTCTAAAGTTCCTGAAATTCCCAATTTCCAGAAAATTCCAAAATACCCATTCTCAATTCAAACTGTTACTATGTCAACATTTTTCAACCGATTCCAAAAATTCCAACACCAATCCATTCATATCTTCTGGGACAATTGCGCTAGTATCAATATTTTCTAAAGTTCCTGAAAGTCCCAAATTCCAGAAAATTCCAAAATACCCATTCTCAATTCAAACTGTTACTATGTCAACATTTTTCAACCGATTCCAAAAATTCCAACACCAATCCATTCATATCTTCTGGGACAATTGCGCTAGTATCAATATTTTCTAAAGTTCCTGAAAGTCCCAAATTCCAGAAAATTCCAAAATACTCATTCTCAATTCAAACTGTTACTATGTCAACATTTTTCAACCGATTCCAAAAATTCCAACACCAATCCATTCATATCTTCTGGGACAATCGTGCTAGTATCAATATTTTCTAAAGTTCCTGAAATTCCCAAATTCCAGAAAATTCCAAAATACCCATTCTCAATTCAAACTGATACTATTTCAACATTTTTCAACCAAATCTAAAAATTCCGACACTAATCCATTCATATCTTCTGGGACAATTGTGCTAGTATCAATATTTTCTAAAGTTCCTGAAATTCCCAAATTCCAGATAATTCCAAAACACCCATTCTAAATTCAAACTGTTACTATGTCAACATTTTTCAACAGATTCCAAAAATTCCAACACCAATCCATTCATATCTTCTGGGAAAATTGTGCTAGTATCAATATTTTCTAAAGTTCTTGAAATTCCAAAATTACCCATTCTCAATTCAAACTGATACTATTTCAACATTTTTCAACCCATCCATCCATTCATTTTCTAGCGCTTGTCCATTTTTCAACCAATTCCAAAAAATCCAACACCAATCCATTCATATCTTCTAGGACAATTGTGCTAGTATCAATATTTTCTAAATTCCCAAATTCCAGAAAATTCCAGAAAATTCCAAAATACCCATTCTATATTCAAACTGTTACTTTGTCAACATGTTTCAACCATCCATCCATCCATCCATCCATCTTCTTCCGCTTATCCGAGGTCGGGTCGCGGGGGCAGCAGCCTAAGCAGGGAAGCCCAGACTTCCCTCTCCCCAGCCACTTCGTCCAGCTCCTCCCGGGGGACCCCGAGGCGTTCCCAGGCCAGCCGGGAGACATAGTCTTCCCAACGTGTCCTGGGTCTTCCCCGCGGCCTCCTACCGGTCGGACGGGCCCTAAAAACCTCCCTCGGGAGGCGTTCGGGTGGCATCCTGACCGAACCACCTCATCTGGCTCCTCTCGATGTGGAGGAGCAGCGGCTTTACTTTGAGCTCCCCCCGGATGACAGAGCTTCTCACCCTATCTCTAAGGGAGAGCCCTGCCACCCGGCGGAGGAAACTAATTTCGGCCGCTTGTACCCGTGATCTTGTCCTTTCGGTCATAACCCAAAGCTCATGACCATAGGTGAGGATGGGAACGTAGATCGACCGGTAAATTGAGAGCTTTGCCTTCCGGCTCAGCTCCTTCTTCACCACAACGGATCGATATAGCGTCCGCATTACTGAAGACCCCGCACCGATCCGCCTGTCGATCTCACGATCTACTCTTCCCCCACTCGTGAATAAGACTCCGAGGTACTTGAACTCCTCCACTTGGGGCAAGATCTTCTCCCCAACCCGGAGATGGCACTCCACCCTTTTCCGGGCGAGAACCATGGACTCGGACTTGGAGGTGCTGATTCTCATCCCAGTCGCTTCACACTTGGCTGCGAACCGATCCAGCGAGAGCTGAAGATCCTGGCCAGATGAAGCCATCAGGACCACATCATCTGCAAAAAGCAGAGACCTAATCCTGCAGCCACCAAACCGGATCCCCTCAACGCCTTGACTGCGCCTAGAAATTCTGTCCATAAAAGTTATGAACAGAATGGGTGACAAAGGGCAGCCTTGGCGGAGTCCAACCCTCACTGGAAACGTGTCCGACTTACTGCCGGCAATGCGGACCAAGCTCTGGCACTGAGCATACAGGGAGCGGACTGCCACAATCAGACAGTCCGATACCCCATACTCCCTGAGCACTCCCCACAGGACTTCCCGAGGGACACGGTCGAATGCCTTCTCCAAGTCCACAAAACACATGTAGACTGGTTGGGCAAACTCCCATGCACCCTCAAGGACCCTGCCGAGAGTATAGAGCTGGTCCACAGTTCCACGACCAGGACGAAAACCACACTGTTCCTCCTGAATCCGAGGTTCGACTATCCGGTGTAGCCTCCTCTCCAGTACACCCGAATAGACCTTACCGGGAAGGCTGAGGAGTGTGATCCCACGATAGTTAGAACACACCCTCCGGTTCCCCTTCTTAAACAGAGGAACCACCACCCCGGTCTGCCAATCCAGAGGTACCTCCCCCGATGTCCACGCGATGCTGCAGAGTCTTGTCAACCAAGACAGTTTCAACCAATTCCAAAAATTCCAACACCAATCCATTAATATCTTCTCGGACAATTGTGCTAGTATCAATATTTTCTAAAGTTCCTGAAAGTCCCAAATTCCAGAAAATTCCAAAATACCCATTCTCAATTCAAACTGTTACTACAGTATGTCAACATTTTTCAACCAATTCCAAAATTCCGTCACCAATCCATTCATATCTTCTGGGACAATTGTGCTAGTATCAATATTTTCTAAAGTTCCTGAAATTCCCAAATTCCAGAAAATTCCAAAATACCCATTCTCAATTCAAACTTACTATATCAACATTTTTCAACCAATTCCAAAAATTCTGACACCAATCCATTCATATCTTCTAGGACAATTGTGCTAGTATCAATATTTTCTAAAGTTCCTGAAATTCCCAATTTCCAGAAAATTCCAAAATACCCATTCTCAATTCAAACTGTTACTATGTCAACATTTTTCAACCGATTCCAAAAAATCCAACACCAATCCATTCATATCTTCTAGGACAATTGTGCTAGTATCAATATTTTCTAAAGTTCCTGAAATTCCCAATTTCCAGAAAATTCCAAAATACCCATTCTCAATTCAAACTGTTACTATGTCAACATTTTTCAACCGATTCCAAAAATTCCAACACCAATCCATTCATATCTTCTGGGACAATTGCGCTAGTATCAATATTTTCTAAAGTTCCTGAAAGTCCCAAATTCCAGAAAATTCCAAAATACCCATTCTCAATTTAAACTGATACTATTTCAACATGTTTCAACCAATTCCAAAAATTCCGACACCAATCCATTCATATCTTCTGGGACAATTGTGCTAGTATCAATATTTTCTAAAGTTCCTGAAATTCCCAAATTCCAGAAAATTCCAAAATACCCATTCTATATTCAAACTGTTACTTTGTCAACATGTTTCAACCAATTCCAAAAATTCCAGCACCAATCCATTAATATCTTCTCGGACAATTGTGCTAGTATCAATATTTTCTAAAGTTCCTGAAATTCCCAAATTCCAGAAAATTCCAAAATACCCATTCTCAATTCAAACTGTTACTATGTCAACATTTTTCAACCAATTCCAAAAATTCCGACACCAATCCATTCATATCTTCTGGGACAATTGTGCTAGTATCAATATTTTCTAAAGTTCCTGAAATTCCCAAATTTCAAGGAAATTCCCATTGAAATGAATGGACGTATTCAATGTACCACAATGCTCAGATTTTGCAAAATGTTGTGCCATTTTTAAAACCAAATCCGACCTTTCAACCATCCACACACTACTCTTCTGATATATTGAACGCAAAATACATTTTCCATTTCCCGGAATTATACAATCTACTTCATATCCCACGTTTCTCATCCGATTGGAACCGTTCCAACATCCACACACTCCACTCACCCTGGACATTCAAGCATTTCAGTTCCGCTCACACGTATCGGCGGTTCGTAATACTTGCATCACAGTGGTCAAAACAAAAACCGCCAAAACCCCTCTGGTTTTGTACAAGTAGTTTTCAGCTGATGTTTCCAGTTCCAGTCCCTAACTGCTGTGTGAATGTGTCCTACAGCGAGGTCCAAACAAGACTCCGGTGGCCGCCATCGTTCTAACCAGCCTCCTGAGCATGGCCTTCATTTTCATCGGCCAGGTCAACGTTCTGGCACCCGTGGTCACCATCAACTTCCTGCTCACCTACAGCTTCATCGACTACTCCTTCTTCTCTGTGACTATGACCTCCCAGTTGCAGAAGGAAGACCGAAGCAACATGGCCACGACCTGCCGACAGCCGGGGTCCAGCAGACGAAGCTGCAGGCCTCTGATTGAGGGCGCCGCTCCAGACTATGGCACCAGAGGAGAAAGTCCACCGAGTAAAAGCACTTTGATGGAGTTCACCAAGGACATGGATCACATCTTTCCCTCGGTCTACAACGGAGACGCTGGATTTGAGAAGACTATGCGAGGACAAAGGGGCAGAGAGGCGACGGCCAAACAGAAGTTGTTGAGTAGCTTCGCCTTGGGACTCAATAGCGATCTGTCTGAAGAAGACCAAGCAAATTCTCAGGAAGAACCCGAGGTGGGCCAAACCTGTACCCCCCATGTTGAACAAGATCCCTCTTCTGGGCCTCACAGCGAAGGTGCTTCAAACATCTGATCCGTTATAGAACACAATAGAACTTTATTGTCATTGCACTTACAAAATACACCATTAGTTTACAGCACAAGCCCTCCAAGAACAGACGTACAATAAAATCAGCACTTCCAAGTCCGAGTCCATGGTTCTCGCCCGGAAAAGGGTGGAGTGCCATCGCCGGGTTGGGGAGGAGGTTCAAGTACCTTGTAGTCTTGTTCTCGAGTGAGGGAAGAGTGGATCGTGAGATCGACAGGCGGATCGGTGCGGCGTCTGCAGTGATGCGAACCCTGTATCGGTCTGTGGTGGTGAAGAAGGAGCTGAGCCGGAAGGCAAAGCTCTCAATTTACCGGTCGATCTACGTTCCCATCCTCACCTATGGTCATGAGCTTTGGGTTATGACTGAGAGGACAAGATCACGTGTACAAGCGGCCGAAATGAGCTTCCTCCGTCGGGTGGCGGGACGTTCCCTTAGAGATAGGGTGAGAAGCTCTGTCATTCGGGAGGAGCTCAGAGTAAGAACCCGAGGTGGGCCAAACCTATACCCTCCATGTTGAACAAGATCCCTCTTCTGGGCCTCACAGCGAAGGTGCTTCAAACATCTGATCCGTTACAGAACACAATAGAACGTAATTGTCATTGCACTTACAAAATACACCGTTAGTTTACAGCACAAGCCGTCCAAAAACAGACGTGCAATAAAATCAGCACTTCCAAGTCCGAGTCCATGGTTCTCGCCCGGAAAAAGTGTGGAGTGCCATCGCCGGGTTGGGGAGGAGGTTCAAGTACCTTGGAGTCTTGTTCTCGAGTGAGGCAAGAGTGGATCGTGAGATCGACAGGCGGATCGGTGTGGCGTCTGCAGTGATGCGGACCCTGTATCGGTCCGTGGTGGTGAAGAAGGAGCTGAGCCGGAAGGCAAAGCTCTCAATTTACCGGTCGATCTACGTTCCCATCCTCACCTATGGTCATGATCGTTGGGTTATGACTGAGAGAACAAGATCACGGCTACAAGCGGCCGAAATTAGCTTTCTCCGCCGGGTGGTGGGGCTTTCCCTTAGAGATAGGGTGAGAAGATCTGTCATTCGGGAGGAGCTCAGAGTAAGAACCCGAGTTGGGCCAAACCTGTACCCCCCATGTTGAACAAGATCCCTCTTCTAGGCCTCACAGCAAAGGTGCTTCAAACATCTGATCCGTTAAAGAACACAATAGAACTTTATTGTCATTGCACTTACAAAATACACCGTTAGTTTACAGCACAAGCCGTCCAAAAACAGACGTACAATAAAATCAGCACTTCCAAGTCCGAGTCAATGGTTCTCGCCCCGAAAAGGGCGGAGTGCCATCGCCGGGTTGGGGAGGAGGTTCAAGTACCTCGGAGTCTTGTTCACTAGTAAGGGAAGAGTGGATCGTGAGATAGACAGGCGGATCGGTGTGGCGTCTGCAGTGATGCGGACCCTGTATCGGTCCGTGGTGGTGAAGAAGGAGCTGAGCCGGAAGGCAAAGCTCTCAATTTACCGGTCGATCTACATTCCCATCCTCACCTATAGTCATGAGCTTTGGGTTATGACTGAGAGGACAAGATCACGGGTACAAGCGGCCGAAATAAGTTTCCTCTGTCGGGTGGCGGGGCTCTCCCTTAAAGATAGGGTGAGAAGCTCTGTCATTCGGTAGGAGCTCAGAGAAAGAACCCGAGTTGGGCCAAACCTGTACCCCCCATGTTGAACAAGATCCCTCTTCTGGGCCTCACAGCGAAGGTGCTTCAAACATCTGATCCGTTATAGAACACAATAGAACTTTATTGTCATTGCACTTACAAAATACACCATTAGTTTACAGCACAAGACGTCCAAGAACAGACGTACAATAAAATCAGCACTTCCAAGTCCGAGTCTATGGTTCTCGCCCCGAAAAGGGCGGAGTGCCATCGCCGGGTTGGGGAGGAGGTTCAAGTACCTCGGGAGTCTTGTTCACGAGAAAGGAAAGAGTGGATCGTGAGATCGACAGGCGGATCGGTGCGGCGTCTGCACTGATGCGGACCCTGTATCGGTCCGTGGTGGTGAAGAAGGAGCTGAGCCGGAAGGCAAAGCTCTCAATTTACCGGTCGATCTACGTTCCCATCCTCACCTATGGTCATGAGCTTTGGGTTATGACTGAGAGGACAAGAACACGGGTACAAGCGGCCGAAATGAGCTTCCTCCGTCGGGTGGCGGGACTTTCCCTTAGAGCTTAAAGCTGCTGCTCCTTCACATCGAGAAAAGCCACATAAGGTGGTTCAGGCATCTGGTCAGGATGCCACCCGGACGCCTCCACGGGGAAGACCTAGGACACGTTGGAGAGACTATATTTCTCAGCTGGCCTAGGAACGCCTCGGGATCCCTCGGGAAGTAGCTGGGGAGAGGGAAGTCTGGGCTTCTGTGCTTAGGCTGCCACCCCCGCGACCTAACCTCAGATATGCGGGAGAAGACGGATGGATTTGGAATCCAGATGAATAAGAATCGCGATTCAGATGCGGATTGATTTTTTTATGCCCCCTTAGTGGTCAGTGGATCAAACTGAGGGTATTCTTTTATTTGATACAATTTGGCGCGTTTGACTTGATCTTCTATAGTGGACATCCTGAAGTGATTTTGGTATTTATAGACTGGTTTAATCCTTGCTGCTTTACAACCCTGCAGCCCCGGGAAGAAAAGCGGAGCAGCAGAATGAAAAAGTCGAACCCCGACCTGAGTCTTCCTACGCAAAGTTCAGCAACCACTGGGTCGCTCTTATCGGTGTAAGTTTGTGTGATTGTTTGTTTCGTGTCCTCACGCATTTCAGCGCCTTTGTGTTTCTTCCTTCCAGGCACTGAGCTCCTTGCTGATCATGTTCGTTATTCAGTGGGTTTATGCACTGGCAAACATCCTTGTCGCCCTGCTGCTCTTCTTCTACATCGGCAAAACAAGTCCTGGACTACACAGAGGTGACTTCCTCAGAGCACCACTTGTTCATTAACACTTTAAGACTTGCTTTATTTTCTAAAGTTTCTGAAATTCCCAAATTCCAGAAAATTCCAAAATACCTTTTCCCAATTCAAACTGTTACTATGTCAACATTTTTCAACCGATTCCAAAAATTCCAACACCAATCCATTCATATCTTCTAGGACAATTGTGCTCTTATCAATATTTTCTAAAGTTCCTGAAATTCCCAAATTCCAGAAAATTCCAAAATACCCATTCTCAATTCAAACTGATACTTTTTCAACATTTTTCAACCGATTCCAAAAATTCCGACACCAATCCATTCATATCTTCTAGGACAATTGTGCTCTTATCAATATTTTCTAAAGTTCCTGAAATTCCCAAATTCCAGAAAATTCCAAAATACCCATTCCCAATTCAAACTGTTACTATGTCAACATTTTTCAACCGATTCCAAAAATTCCAACACCAATCCATTCATATCTTCTAGGACAATTGTGCTCTTATCAATATTTTCTAAAGTTCCTGAAATTCCCAAATTCCAGAAAATTCCAAAATACCCATGCTCAATTCAAACTGATACTATTTCAACATTTTTCAACCGATTCCGAAAATTCCAACACCAATCCATTCATATCTTCTGGGACAATTGTGCTAGTATCAATATTTTCTAAAGTTCCTGAAATTCCCAAATTCCAGAAAATTCCAAAATACCTTTTCCCAAATCAAACTGTTACTATGTCAAAATTTTTCAACCGATTCCAAAAATTCAAACACCAATCCTTTCATATCTTCTAGGACAATTGTGCTCTTATCAATATTTTCTAAAGTTCCTGAATTTCCCAAATTCCAGAAAATTCCAAAATACCCATTCTCAATTCAAACTGATACTATTTCAACATTTTTCAACCGATTCCAAAAATTCCAACACCAATCCATTCATATCTTCTGGGACAATTGTGTTATTATCAATATTTTCTAAAGTTCCTGAAATTCCCAAATTTCCAGGAAATTCCCATTTACAGTAAATGAATGGATGTTTTCAAAGTTCTACAATGCTCAAAATTCGCAAAATGCCAGTTTTAAACCCGAATCCGACCTTTCAACCATCCTGTTGCTCTATTCCGCCTAAAACATCCAATGTTTTATATACACACTGTAAGTATATATGTAGTATCTAGTAACATTCATAATAACATGTAATATTTACATATTTTGATCATTTTAAGCATACTGCGGCGTATTAATTTCACAGATGCATCACAACGTTCACTTTCCCTTCAACAACAACAACAAGACTACTTATCATGGCAGACTTGATGAGAGACAACACAGACTACTTTGGGACAAATGATGATCCAGAAACTTCTATTTTTGAGCCTGAATATAAGGAGGACGATACGCACGTTTTAGAAGCTGTGTGCTAAACAGATGCAGCTTTAGTCAAACACTAAGCATCATGTAGCAGTTTTGCTAAGTACAAAACAAGATATACAAACATAATAAAACAATAACTTACTGTACAATGTCTGCTCTCACTGGGATGTTTATATATTCCCCTTTACATCAACAATTCATCATAATCCTCATGAAAAGTTAAAAAAGTGCGACAAAACATGTGTTTTTTCGTGTCTTTCTCGACATCTCCGGGTCTAAGTTGGATGTGAAAGTTGACCAACTTGTGGGTTTATGTTCACAACCTTCTACTATCCAGGTGAGAGGCCTGATTTTTAGAGTTTCACGGGCACAATAACGTGCTTCCACTAAATCAGCGTTATGGTGAGTTGTATTTTCCATGCACTTATTTTTGCTGCCACACGTGGAAGGTCGGTCCGTGAAAATAATGCCGACATTAAACCGGTAGCTAGTGCAGAAAAGGTTGGGGACCCCTGACTTAGGGTGGTCAGTTTACAGCCTGGATAGCAGTATATATCGACTGTGCTCTGAAATAATCCAACACAAGATAATATTAGCTCAGCTTCACACACTTCCTCAGCAAAGAACTGTCGTCCTCGTGTTGAAACCTTTTATGTTGGAATACCAATCATGTGGTCCGGAAAGGGAGCACTTATGCAGCCCCAGACCGTGACGCTACCACGGCCATGTTGGACATAATTCTACTGCTACTCGCTATTTAGAACAAGACAGTAGTATGGTATAATAATGAAACTTTTTCAAAACCAGTAACAGGTTAAAAAAAGCTTCCTCTGGCTACATGGAAATGGCCTAAAAGTATTTTAAAAATGTTATTCTTATATTTAAAAAAAAAAAAAAATATATATATATATATATATATATATATATATATATATATATATATATATATATATATATATTTATATATATTTATATATATATATATATATATATATATATATATATATATATATATATATATATATATATATTTACATATATATATATATATATATTTATACATACATATATATATCATTCATAATTTTTAAAAAACAATTAATATATATATATATATATATATATATATATATATATATACATACACACACATACATATATATATATATACATACACATACCACATACACATATATATATATATATATATATATACATACATATATATATAAACATATATATATATATATATATACACACAAATATATATGTATATATATACATTTTTGATTAATCATTTTCAAAAATCTATTTAAGAAAACTATAAACATATTTTTTATATACAAGCTGTCGTGTACACTAACATGTTTCACTTTTACAGTATTGTGTCCCTTAAGAAAATATAATGTAACATTCTGCTGAAATTGTGTTTATATTCAAGCCTTTGCATCACACTGTCAATAATGGGCCTTTTAGTTTGTTATTGTATGTTCAAGCCATTGCATCACACTGTCAATAATGTGCCTTTTACTTTGTTATTGTATATTCAAGCCTTTGCATCACACTGTCAATAATGTGCATTTTACTTTGTTATTATATATTCAAACCTTTGCATCACACTGTCAATAATGTGCCTTTTACTTTGTTATTGTAGATTCAAGCTATTGCTTCTCACTGTCAATAATGTGCCTTTTACTTTGTTATTGTATACTCAAGCTATTACATCCCACTGTCAATGTGCCTTTTACTTTGTTATTGTATATTCAAGCTATTGCATCACACTGTCAATAATGTGCCTTTTACTTTGTTATTGTATATTCAAGCTAATGCATCCCACTGTCAATAATGTGCCTTTTACTTTGTTATTGTATATTCAAGCTATTGCATCCCACTGTCAATGTGCCTTTTACTTTGTTATTGTATATTCAAGATATTGCATCACACTGTCAATAATGTGCCTTTTACTTTGTTATTGTATATTCAAGCCATTACATCCCACTGTCAATGTGCCTTTTACTTTGTTATTGTATATTCAAGATATTGCATCACACTGTCAATAATGTGCCTTTTACTTTGTTATTGTATATTCAAGATATTGCATCAAACTGTCAATAATGTGCCTTTTACTTTGTTATTGTATATTCAATCTGTTGCATCACACTGTCAATGTGCCTTTTACTTTGTTATTGTATATTCAATCTGTTGCATCACACTGTCAATAATGTGCCTTTTACTTTGTTATTGTATATTCAAGATATTGCATCACACTGTCAATAATGTGCCTTTTACTTTGTTATTGTATATTCAAGATATTGCATCACACTGTCAATAATGTGCCTTTTACTTTGTTATTGTATATTCAAGCTATTGCATCAAACTGTCAATAATGTGCCTTTTATTTGTTATCGTTGCACCGTATAGCACTTCTTTAAAAAACGATTTTAGACATCGCCTGTATAGTGTGCGTGAGTTGTGGTTGTGGTTGATGACTTTGTCTCATCCCAGCATTAGGACCGGACACATTCCAATTTGGTGAGCATATTCCTCCTGTAACACCAACTGGATATCACAGTTTGGAGTCGGTGTCAGTCTGGCAGCTGTTAAAGATTCCCAGAATGGAGGCTATGACCTTTCATCAAATCTGAACGCCGCTTCAGCAACACTAAAATTGCTCGCATTGCTGCGTTTAGCACTTCTGCCACAGGTGCTTGATCAGACCATGTGGCCTCTAAAATATGTCTGCAGCTATAACGTCATTTTGTACAAACCCCGTTTCCATATGAGTTGGGAAATTGTGTTAGATGTAAATATAAACGGAATACAATGATTTGCAAATCCTTTTCAACCCATATTCAGTTGAATATGCTACAAAGACAACATATTTGATGTTCAAACTCATAAACATCTTTTTTTTTTTTGCAAATAATCATTAACTTTAGAATTTGATGCCAGCAGCACGTGACAAAGAAGTTGGGAAAGGTGGCAATAAATACTGATAAAGTTGAGGAATGCTCATCAAACACTTATTTGGAACATCCCACAGGTGAACAGGCAGATTAGGAACAGGCGGGTGCCATGATTGGGTATAAAAGTAGATTCCATGAAATGCTCAGTCATTCACAAACAAAAGTTGGGGCGAGGGTCACCACTTTGTCAACAAATGCGTGAGCAAATTGTTGAACAGTTTAAGAAAAACCTTTCTCAACCAGCTATTGCAAGGAATTTAGGGAATTCACCATCTACGGTCCGTAATATCATCAAAGGGTTCAGAGAATCTGGAGAAATCACTGCACGTAAGCAGCTAAGCCCGTGACTTTCGATCTCTCAGGCTGTACTGCATCAACAAGCGCCATCAGTGTGCAAAGGATATCACCACATGGGCTCAGGAACACTTCAGAAACCCACTGTCAGTAACTACAGTTGGTCGCTACATCTGTAAGTGCAAGTTAAAACTCTCCTATGCAAGGCGGAAACCGTTTATCAACAACACCCAGAAACGCCGTCGGCTTCGCTGGGCCTGAGCTCATCTAAGATGGACTGATACAAAGTGGAAAAGTGTTCTGTGGTCTGACGAGTCCACATTTCAAATTGTTTTTGGAAACTGTGGACGTCGTGTCCTCCGGACCAAAGAGGAAAAGAACCATCCGGATTGTTATAGGCGCAAAGTGTAAAAGCCAGCATGTGTGATGGTATGGGGGTGTATTAGTGTCCAAGTCATGGGTAACTTACACATCTGTGAAGGCGGCATGAATGCTGAAAGGTACATACAGGTTTTGGAGCAACATATGTTGCCATCCAAGCAACGTTACCATGGACGCCCCTGCTTATTTCAGCAAGACAATGCCAAGCCACGTGTTACATCAACGTGGCTTCATAGTAATAGAGTGTGGGTACTAGACTGGCCTGCCTGTAGTCCAGACCTGTCTCCCATTGAAAATGTGTGGCGCATTATGAAGCGTAAAATACCACAACAAAGACCCCGGACTGTTGAACAACTTAAGCTGTACATCAAGCAAGAATGGGAAAGAATTCCACCTGAGAAGCTTCAAAAATGTGTCTCCTCAGTTCCCAAACGTTTACAGAGTGTTGTTAAAAGGAAAGGCCATGTAACACAGTGGTGAACATGCCCTTTCCCAACTACTTTGGCACGTGTTGCAGCCATGAAATTCTAAGTTAATTATTATTTGCAAAAAAAAAATAAAGTTTATGAGTTTGAACATCAAATATGTTGTCTTTGTAGTGCATTCAACTGAATATGGGTTGAAAAGGATTTGCAAATCATTGTATTCCGTTTATATTTACATCTAACACAATTTCCCAACTCATATGGAAACGGGGTTTGTATTTAGACAATTCATACTCATTTCTGATAAGTGTAAATCTTTTTCAGGTGTTGCAGCTCCATTCAGTTTCTTCACGTGGACGAACTCAACATTAAACACCATTTGCAGGTATTGTTTCATCATACTGTCGCTAGAAAGTGGAACAGTTCTTTAAGTTGTTATTTTACTGTTAAAGGAGAATTGCACTTTTTCGTGGACAAAACACACGTTTTTCTTTTTTTATGCATTCTAACTCATAAACAAATGCTAGCAGCTAGTTGGGGCCCTGGAGGCCGGCTATAAAGCGCAACTCAGCCGTCCATCACCCCGAAGGGGGATCAAGCAGTGGGTAGGGTGTGTGTTTGTGTATATGCCCATTGTTTTTGGGTTCAGTGGTGTTGTGTCCATAGGCCTGGGGCCGTTCTGCATGCAATGCAAGCAAAGTTCGACTTCCAGATGTCATTGAGGAGGGAGGGAAGTCAAAAGCGTCCATCTTTGAGAGTCCTCGGGGGATGTTTTCAGAACAGCCTGCTCCTGTTGTTGCATCAAGGCCATTCGAGGGAGTCAAATCATAGATTAGGATTTTTGTTTTTCCGCGAGCAGACATTACAATGGCTTGTCTGTTCTATTCGTCCATGTTGGCTCTCATATCCAATGTTTACCTTTCAACAAGTTTCTCCATGATGTGATCCATCTTGCGATTCAGTTCAGAAATGGCCCCAGACTGTGATCCCACAGCCCGACCCAATCCTTCCATTGCGACGAACAGCCTTTGGGCTCCTTGAGTGGCTGCCATCATCTTACGAATTTGACGATACACCAGAGCAATGCCCAGCCCAATCAGCAGGTGCCCCGCGATCATGGTTCCAAATAGGTAGATGTCTTCCACGTCCTCGATGGAAAGGACTGAGAGGCACATGATTCTCCATTCGTCCCAGGAATCTCTCACGCACCCCGCAGCAATGGTTCTATCAGGGCAGCCAGGCTCCCCCGAACCTCTTTTCTTCGTCAATTGAGTCGAGAGTCAAGCTAATCAATTCCATGTCTGATGTTTAGATTTGGAGGACAGCGCAAAGAAAGAGGCTTCAAAAAAAGTGTAGACAAGACGAGACAAAGAGAGCAAGCAAGGAGATGAGGGAAGGAGAAAAAAATGTGACCGCCCTCACCCGAGGCAAGACAGAAATAATGAGATTCATGATGTGATTGCGTCCATAAAGGCCTCTAAAAAACATTTTTTTTAAAAACCTCCAACAATACTCCATTTACATGTCGTGACCTGAATATTAGCAATGTTGTTATTATAAGCGCTAACGCAGAGGAACTACTTTTAGCGGCGCCGTGATCATAGAGAGCTAACGAGCTTATGCAGCTATATTGACATATTGAGCTGCTGCATCGCCTCTGAGTTGGTGAAAGTTAATTCTAGATTATAAATCATGTCTCTCACCTGGATAGTAGAAGGTTGTGGACATAAACCCACAAGTTGGTAAACTTTGGCATCCAACTTAGACCCGGAGATGTTGAGAAAGACACGAAAGAAAACCATTTTTTTAACCCTTTGTGAGGATTATGGTGAGTTGCTGATGTAAAGGGGAAGATATAAACATCCCATCAGTCTTTATCCCAGTGAGAGCAGACATTGTACAGTAAGTGATTGTTTTATTATGTTTGTATATCTAGTTTAGCACTTAGCAATACTGCTACATGATGCTTAGTGTTTGACTAAAGCTGCATCTGTTTAGCACACAGCTTCTAAAACTTGTAGATCATCCTCCTTATATTCAGGCTCAAAAATAGAAGTTTCTGGATCATCATTTGTCCCAATGTAGTCTTTGTTGTCTCTCAGCAAGTCTGCCATGATTAGTAGTCTTGTTGTTGTTGAAGGGAAAGTGAACGTTGTGATGCGTCTGTGAAATTAATACACCGCCGTATGCTTGAAATGATCAAAATATGTAAATATTACATGTTATTATGAATGTTACTAGATACTACATATATACTTACAGTGTGTATATAACATCTTGATGGAGGTTTTTGGATGTTTTTTTTAGCAAGCTTTGTATGTGGAATCAAACGACTCTTTTTAGCGCCATTGTTAGCTGACTCTTGCTAGTGTTTATTTACAAACCCCGTTTCCATATGAGTTGGGAAATTGTGTTAGATGTAAATATAAACGGAATACAATGATTTGCAAATCCTTTTCAACCCATATTCAATTGAATGCACTACAAAAACAACATATTTGATGTTCAAACTCATTTTTTTTGCAAATAATAATTAACTTAGAATTTCATGGCTGCAACACGTGCCAAAGTAGTTGGGAAAGGGCATGTTCACCACTGTGTTACATGGCCTTTCCTTTTAACAACACTCAGTAAACGTTTGGGAACTGGGGAGACACATTTTTTAAGCTTCTCAGGTGGAATTCTTTCCCATTCTTGCTTGATGTACAGCTTAAGTTGTTCAACAGTCCGGGGGTCTCCGTTGTGGTATTTTAGGCTTCATAATGCGCCACACATTTTCAATGGGAGACAGGTCTGGACTACAGGCAGGCCAGTCTAGTACCCGCACTCTTTTACTATGAAGCCACGTTGATGTAACACGTGGCTTGGCATTGTCTTGCTGAAATAAGCAGGGGCGTCCATGGTAACGTTGCTTGGATGGCAACATATGTTGCTCCAAAACCTGTATGTACCTTTCAGCATTAATGGTGCCTTCACAGATGTGTAAGTTACCCATGTCTTGGGCACTAATACACCCCCATACCATCACAGATGCTGGCTCTTGAACTTTGTGCCTATAACAGTTTGGATGGTGTTTTTCCTCTTTGGTCCGGAGGACACGACGTCCACAGTTTCCAAAAACAATTTGAAATGTGGACTCGTCAGACCACAGAACACTTTTCCACTTCGTATCAGTCCATCTTAGATGAGCTCAGGCCCAGCGAAGCCGACTGCGTTTCTGGGTGTTGTTGATAAACGGTTTCCGCCTTGCATAGGAGAGTTTTAACTTACACTTACAGATGTAGCCACCAACTGTAGTTACTGACAGTGGGTTTTTGAAGTGTTCCTGAGCCCATGTGGTGATATCCTTTACACACCGATGTCGCTTGTTGATGCAGTACAGCCTGAGGGATCGAAGGTCACGGACTTAGCTGCTTACGTGCAGTGATTTCTCCAGATTCTCTGAACCCTTTGATGATATTACGGACCGTAGATAGTGAAATCCCTAAATTCCTTGCAATAGCTGGTTGAGAAAGGTTTTTCTTAAACTGTTCAACAATTTGCTCACGCATTTGTTGACAAAGTGGTGACCATCGCCCCATCCTTGTTTGTGAATGACTGAGCATTTCATGGAATCTACTTTTATACCCAATCATGGCACCCACCTGTTCCCAATTTGCCTGTTCACCTGTGGGATGTTCCAAATAAGTGTTTGATGAGCATTCCTCAACTTTATCAGTATTTATTGCCACCTTTCCCAACTTCTTTGTCACGAGTTGCTGGCATCAAATTCTAAAGTTAATGATTATTTGCAAAAAAAAAAAAAAAAAGTTTATCATTTTGAACATCAAATATGTTGTCTTTGTAGCATATTCAACTGAATATGGGTTGAAAATGATTTGCAAATCATTGTATTCCGTTTATATTTACATCTAACACAATTTCCCAACTCATATGGAAACGGGGTTTGTACGAGTTAGAATGCATTAAAAAAAAAGAGAAAAGGTGTTCTTGTCTTACTTAAAGATTGTGAATGATTGACAAAATTCTGTAAAAAGTCCAGTTCCCCTTTAAAAGAAGGCAGAGACTTAAGTATAAAAATGCATCCTTAATATAATAATTGCATTCAGACAATTTTAGTGACATCACCTTCCTGTCTTTGTGCCAGAAGAAGGGCGTCTCCCAGAGATGAGACCGTGGTGACACCCTCGCTGTCAGGGCTCGGTCTTCAAACCAAGCAGCTGACCGAGGAAAATGCCGACTTTTCATCTCGCCGCCGCTACCACCAGTCCTCGTTCATCAGGGCGGACGATATGGTGGTACCACCACATGAGTAACTAAAACATCATGATTGCTTTTGAGGAATACTACTTTTTTTTTTTTGCATGTCACAAAGTGTACTATTGGCTATCTAAAGTTGACTACACTTTTATTTTAATAAGAGAAACATATAATACAATATAACTACCTTTACGGTTAAAGGCATGTCATTTTTATTGTGTTTGAAATACACTATATTGATTTGGTTAAACTACAGGTTTATATACAGTCGTTGGGTCTTGGAGTTCCAGGTGTACGTCTTTTTTTGAGCGTTTAAAATTGTACATCTGCTGGTCCAGGTGTAAAAGGAGAACCAGGTAAAGTTGCAGATATCTCTTCTGCATGGTCACGTGATCCTGATGCAAAGAGTTGGAGCCAATCTAAGGAAAAGCCTGGTTCATTTTTCAGAAGGTGGTAAGGATTAGGTCCTATGAGTACGATGGTTTCTGTGGGGTCGTGAGGTAGAGGTTTGTTGGGATTACTGATCACTTGGACGTGGTAAAAAGCGTGCCTGAGTTTGTATAGCATGTAGTAACTCACGAGTAAAATGGTTGTCCTACCTTCTAAATCAGAAAGCTCATTGAATGTTTTGTTGTCAAAGTTGAGTGGAATGACAGATCCAAAGAGAAAGTGTCGGTGGTTCGGTCCTGGAGTTCCAGGTCTTTTTAGGAGAGTTTGGAATTGTTCAGATAGAATATCTGAAAATTGCCAGTACAGGTGTAAAAGGAGAACCAGGTAAATTTGCAGATATATCTTCTGCATCTTCATGTGATCCTGATGCAAAGAGTAGAGCCAAGCTAAGGAAAAGCCTGGTCCATTTCTACAAAGGTGGTAAGGATTACGTGCAGCGGGTACGATGGTTGTTGTGAGGTAGAGGTTGGTTGGGATTGTTGATCCCTTTGACGTGGTCACAAGCACGCTTGTTTACAGTTTGTAGTAGTGCATGTAGTATCTTGAGTAAAATGGTTGTCTTACCTTCTAAATCAAAAATCTCATCGCACTCGTCACCGCAGTTGAGTGGAATGGCCGATCCAAAGAATAGGCATAAGTGGTTGGGCCCGGGAGTTTCCGTTCTATGTCTTTTTAGGAGTTGTTCCGATACATCTGCTGGTCCAGGTGTAAAAGAACAACCAGGTAAAGTTGCAGACATCTCTTCTGCATATTCACGTGAAGAGTTAGAGCCAATCTAAGGAAAAGTCTAATTAATTTCTAGAAAGGTGGTAAGGATTAAGTGCAGTGGGAACGACGGTTCCTTCGGGGTTGTGAGGTAGAGGTTTGTTGGGATTCTTGATCACTTGGACGTGGTCAAAAGCATGCTTGAGTTTGTAGTAGACCATGTAGTAACTCACGAGTAAAATGGTTGTCCTACCTTCTAAATCAGAGAGTTCATTGAATTTGTAGTTGCCCAAGTTGAGTGGAATGACAGATCAAAAAACAAAGTGTCCGTGGTTGAGTCTTGGAGTTCTAGGTCTTTTTAGGAAAGTTTGGACGTGTTCAGATAGAATATTTGAAAATTGCCAGGACAGGTGTAAAAGGAGAACCAGGTAAAGTTGCAGATATATCTTCTGCATCTTCACTTGATCTTGATGCAAAGAGTTAGAGACAAGCTAAGGAAAAGCCTGGTCCATTTCTAGGAAGGTGGTAAGGATTAGGTGCAGTGGGTACAATGGTTCCTGTGGGGTCAAGAGGTAGAGGTTGGTTGGAATTGTTGATCACTTTGACGTGGTCACAAGCACGCTTGTTTACAGTTTGTAGTAGCGCATGTAGTATCTTGAGTAAAATGGTTGTCTTACCTTCTAAATCAGAAATCTCATCGTACTCGTCACCAAAGTTGAGTGGAATGACCGATCCAAAGAATAGGCATAAGTGGTTGGGCTCGGGAGTTTCCGTTCTAGTTCTTTTTTGGAGTTGTTCCGATACATCTGCTGGTCCAGGTGTAAAGGAAAACCAGATAAAGTTGCAGACATCTCTTCTGCATATTCACATGAATAGTTAGAGCCAATCTAAGGAAAAGTCTAATTAATTTCTAGAAAGGTGGTAAGGATTAAGTGCATTGGGAACGACGGTTCCTTTGGGGTTGTGAGGTAGAGGTTTGTTGGGATTCTTGATCACTTGGACGTGGTCAAAAGCATGCTTGAGTTTGTAGTAGACCATGTAGTAACTCACGAGTAAAATGGTTGTCCTACCTTCTAAATCAGAGAGTTCATTGAATTTGTAGTTGCCCAAGTTGAGTGGAATGACAGATCAAAAAACAAAGTGTCCGTGGTTGGGTTTTGGAGTTCTAGGTCTTTTTAGGAGAGTTTGGACGTGTTCAGATAGAATATTTGAAAATTGCCAGGACAGGTGTAAAAGGAGAACCAGGTAAAGTTGCAGATATATCTTCTGCATCTTCACTTGATCTTGATGCAAAGAGTTAGAGACAAGCTAAGGAAAAGCCTGGTCCATTTCTAGGAAGGTGGTAAGGATTAGGTGCAGTGGGTACAATGGTTCCTGTGGGGTCGTGAAGTAGTGGTTGGTTGGGATTGTTGATCACTTTGACGTGGTCACAAGCATGCTTGTTTACAGTTTTTAGTAGAGCATGTAGTATCTTGTGTAAAATGGGTGTCTCACCTTCTAAATCAAGAATCTCATCGCACTCGTCACCACAGTTGAGTGGAATGACAGATCCAAAGAATAGGCGTATGGGTCTGGGAGTTTCCGTTCTATGTCTTTTTAGGAGTTGTTCCGATACATCTGCTGGTCCAGGTGTAAAAGGAGAACCAGGTAAAGTTGCAGACATCTCTTCTGCATCTTCATGTGATCCTGATGCAAAGAGTTAGAGCCAATCTAAGGAAAAGTCTGGTTCATTTCTAGAAAGGTGGTAGGGATTAAGTGCAGTGGGTACAATGGTTCTTTTGGGGTTGTGAGGTAGAGGTTTGTTGGGATTTTGTATCACTTGGACGTGGTCAAAAGCATGCTTGAGTTTGTAGTAGACCATGTAGTAACTCACGAGTAAAATGGTTGTCCTACCTTCTAAATCAGAGAGTTCATTGAATTTGTAGTTGCCCAAGTTGAGTGGAATGACAGATCAAAAAACAAAGTGTCCATGGTTGGGTCTTGGAGTTCTAGGTCTTTTTAGGAGAGTTTGGACGTGTTCAGATAGAATATTTGTTGCCAGGACAGGTGTAAAAGGAGAACCAGGTAAAGTTGCAGATATATCTTCTGCATCTTCACTTGATCTTGATGCAAAGAGTTAGAGACAAGCTAAGGAAAAGCCTGGTCCATTTCTAGGAAGGTGGTAAGGATTAGGTGCAGCGGGTACAATGGTTCTTGTGGGGTCGTGAGGTAGAGGTTAGTTGGGATTGTTGATCACTTTGATGTGGTCACAAGCACGCTTGTTTACAGTTTGCAGCAGCGCATGTAGTATCTTGAGTAAAATGGTTGTCTTACCTTCTAAATCAAAAATCTCATCGCACTCGTCACCGCAGTTGAGTGGAATGGCCGATCCAAAGAATAGGCATAAGTGGTTGGGCCCGGGAGTTTCCGTTCTATGTCTTTTTAGGAGTTGT
Source organism: Nerophis lumbriciformis (assembly GCF_033978685.3). Classification (NCBI taxonomy): domain Eukaryota; kingdom Metazoa; phylum Chordata; class Actinopteri; order Syngnathiformes; family Syngnathidae; genus Nerophis; species Nerophis lumbriciformis. The sequence goes on from NC_084560.2 coordinate 9,380,349, forward strand.
TCCGATACATCTGCTGGTCCAGGTGTAAAAGAACAACCAGGTAAAGTTGCAGACATCTCTTCTGCATATTCACGTGAAGAGTTAGAGCCAATCTAAGGAAAAGTCTGGTTAATTTCTAGAAAGGTGGTAAGGATTAGGTGCAGTGGGAACGACGGTTCCTTTGGGGTTGTGAGGTAGAGGTTTGTTAGGATTTTTGATCACTTGGACGTGGTCAAAAGCATGCTTGAGTTTGTAGTAGACCATGTAGTAACTCACGAGTAAAATGGTTGTCCTACCTTCTAAATCAGAGAGTTCATTGAATTTGTAGTTGCCCAAGTTGAGTGGAATGACAGATCAAAAAACAAAGTGTCCGTGGTTGAGTCTTGGAGTTCTAGGTCTTTTTAGGAAAGTTTGGACGTGTTCAGATAGAATATTTGAAAATTGCCAGGACAGGTGTAAAAGGAGAACCAGGTAAAGTTGCAGATATATCTTCTGCATCTTCACTTGATCTTGATGCAAAGAGTCAGAGACAAGCTAAGGAAAAGCCTGGTCCATTTCTAGGAAGGTAGTAAGGATTAGGTGCAGTGGGTACAATGGTTCCTGTGGGGTCGTGAGGTAGAGGTTAGTTGGGATTGTTGATCACTTTGATGTGGTCACAAGCACGCTTGTTTACAGTTTGCAGTAGCGCATGTAGTATCTTGAGTAAAATGGTTGTCTTACCTTCTAAATCAGAAATCTCATCGTACTCGTCACCAAAGTTGAGTGGAATGACCGATCCAAAGAATAGGCATAAGTGGTTGGGTCCGGGAGTTTCCGTTCTAGTTCTTTTTAGGAGTTGTTGCGAGATAGAAAGTCATAACATCCAAGTTAGTTTGTTGTTGCTGCTGGTGTTTTTAGTTTAGATGCACATTTGTGGCTGCTTTTCTTTTTTCACAATGCACTTATTCTTGGAAATGCACATTTTGTACATTATCATGTACAATTGGTATGTATGAATTTTTATGTACTTTTCCCAGCGGATTCAGAGAGAAACGTGGTTTTCGATGTGCCTGTATGAACCAGCACATGTTGAAAAATTCCATCCATCCATTTTCTACCGCTTGTCCCTTTTGAAAAATTGACAAATAAAATAACTTTGAATAAAAAATTAATGGTTCAACACTTTCTGTCACATCAATTTGTTTTAGTACAAAAAATGCATCAGGTTAATAAGAAAAAGCCTTTTTTCACTACTGAAAAAAATACCTCCATTGTAGATAAAAAGTCATAAGTATGAGCTAAAAAGTTGAAACTATAAGATAAAAATCATGAGATTAAAAAAAAAATGAAATGAGAAATCACGGGATTAAAACAAAAATCGTGAGATAGTATGTCATAATTATGAGATTAAGTCATAACTGAGATAAAAAGTCGAATTTATTAGATATAAAGTCAATTATGATATAGAAAGTCATAATTATGAGAGAAAAAATCATGATAAAAAATACGAAATTATTAGAATTTTTTTTATTATGAAATAAAAAGTCAAAATTAAAAAGCAAAAAGTCAAAATGATGAGATATAAGTCATAATTATAAAATAAATAGTAGAACCTATGAAATAAAGTCATAGATATTAAATAAAAAGTCAAGATTTTAAAATAAAAATGTTTATCATAAGTCAATTGTGAAATAGAAAAGTATAACCATAAAATAAAGTCATAACTGAGATAAAAAGTCGAATTTATGAAATAAAGTCAATTGTGACATAGAAAATCATAATTATGAAATAGAAAATCACGATATAAAAATACGAAATTATCAGAAAAAAATTTAAATTATGAAATAAAAAGTCACAATTAGAAAACAAAAAGTCAAAATGATGAGATATAAGTCATAATTATAAAATAAATAGTAGAACCTATGAAATAAAGTCATAATTATTAAATAAAAAGTCAAGATTTTAAAATAAAAATGTTAAATTATGACAGTCAATCGTGAAATAGAATGGTATAACCATAAAATGAAGTCATAACTGAGATAAAAAGTCGAATTTATGATATGAAGTCAATTATGATATAGAAAGTCATAATTATGAAATAAAAATCACGATAGAAAAATACGAAATTATGAGAAAAAAATTTAAATTATGAAATAAAAAGTCACAATTATAAAACAAAAGGTCAAAATGATGACATATAAGTCATAATTATTAAATAAATAGTAGAACCTATGAAATAAAGTCAGCCCTTTGAGACACTTGTGATTTAGGGCTATATAAATAAACATTGATTGATTGATTGAAAGTCAAAATTATTAAATAAAAAGTCAAGATTTTAAAATAAAAATGTTAAATTATGACAGTCAATCGTGAAATAGAATGGTATAAACATAAAATGAAGTCATAACTGAGATAAAAAGTCGAATTCATGATATGAAGTCAATTATGATATAGAAAGTCATAATTATGAAATAAAAAATCACGATATAAAAATACGAAATTATGAGGAAAAAATTGAAATTATGAAATAAAAAGTCACAATTATAAAACAAAAAGTCAAAATGATGACATATAAGTCATAATTATTAAATAAATAGTAGAACCTATGAAATAAAGTCATAATTATTAAATAAAAAGTCAAGATTTTAAAATAAAAATGTTAAATGATGACAGTCAATTGTGAAATAGAAAGGTATAACCATAAAATGAAGTCATAACTGAGATAAAAAGTCGAATTTATGATATGAAGTCAATTATGATATCGAAAGTCATATTTATGAAATAAAAAATCACGATATAAAAATACGAAATTATGAGAAAAAAATTTAAATTATGAAATAAAAAGTCACAATTATAAAACAAAAAGTCAAAATGATGACATATAAGTCATAATTATTAAATAAATAGTAAAACCTATGAAATAAAGTCATAATTATTAAATAAAAAGTCAAGATTTTAAAATAAAAATGTGAAATTATGACAGTCAATCGTGAAATAGAAAGGTATAACCATAAAATGAAGTCATAACTGAGATAAAAAGTCGAATTTATGATATGAAGTCAATTATGATATAGAAAGTCATAATTATGAAATAAAAATCAAGATATAAAAATACGAAATTATGAGAAAAAAATTTAAATTATGAAATAAAAAGTCACAATTATAAAACAAAAGGTCAAAATGATGACATATAAGTCATATTTATTAAATAAATAGTATAACCTATGAAATAAAGTCATAATTATTAAATAAAAAGTCAAGATTTTAAAATAAAAATGTTAAATTATGACAGTCAATCGTGAAGTAGAAAGGTATAACCATAAAATGAAGTCATAACTGAGATAAAAAGTCGAATTTATGATATGAAGTCAATTATGATATCGAAAGTCATATTTATGAAATAAAAAAATCACGATATAAAAATACGAAATTATGAGAAAAAAATTTAAATTATGAAATAAAAAGTCACAATTACAAAACAAAAAGTCAAAATGATGACATATAAGTCATAATTATTAAATAAATAGTAAAACCTATTAAATAAAGTCATAATAATTAAATAAAAAGTCAAGATTTTAAAATAAAAATGTTAAATTATGACAGTCAATCGTGAAATAGAAAGGTATAACCATAAAATGAAGTCATAACTGAGATAAAAAGTCGAATTTATGATATGAAGTCAATTATGATATAGAAAGTCATAATTATGAAATAAAAAATCACGATATAAAAATACGAAATTATGAGAAAAAAATGTAAATTATGAAATAAAATGTCACAATTATAAAACTAAAAGTCAAAATGATGACATATAAGTCATAATTATTCAATAAATAGTAGAACCTATGAAATAAAGTCATAATTATGAAATAAAAAGTCAAGATTTTAAAATAAAAATGTTAAATTATGACAGTCAATCGTGAAATAGAAAGGTATAACCATGAAATAAAGTGATAACTGAGATAAAAAGTCGAATTTATGATATGAAGTCAATTATGACATAGAAAGTCATATTTATGAAATAAAAAATCACGATATAAAAATACGAAATTATGAGAAAAAAAATTTAATTATGAAATAAAAAGTCACAATTATAAAACAAAAAGTCAAAATGATGACATATAAGTCATAATTATTAAATAAATAGTAGAACCTATGAAATAAAGTCATAATTATTAAATAAAAAGTCAAGATTTTAAAATAAAAATGTTAAATTATGACAGTCAATCGTGAAATAGAAAGGTATAACCATAAAATGAAGTCATAACTGAGATAAAAAGTCGAATTTATGATATGAAGTCAATTATGATATCGAAAGTCATATTTATGAAATAAAAAATCACGATATAAAAATACGAAATTATGAGAAAAAAATTTAAATTATGAAATAAAAAGTCACAATTATAAAACAAAAGGTCAAAATGATGACATATAAGTCATATTTATTAAATAAATTGTATAACCTATGAAATAAAGTCATAATTATTAAATAAAAAGTCAAGATTTTAAAATAAAAATGTTAAATTATGACAATCAATCGTGAAATAGAAAGGTATAACCATAAAATGAAGTCATAACTGAGATAAAAAAGTCGAATTTATGATATGAAGTAAATTATGATATAGAAAGTCATATTTATGAAATAAAAAACGCAATATAAAAATATGAAATTATGAAAAAAAATTGAAATTATGAAATAAAAAGTCACAATTATAAAACAAAAAGTCAAAATGATGACATATAAGTCATAATTATAAAATAAATAGTAGAACCTATGAAATAAAGTCAGCCCTTTGAGACACTTGTGATTTAGGGCTATATAAATAAACATTGATTGATTGATTGAAAGTCAAAATTATTAAATAAAAAGTCAAGATTTTAAAATAAAAATGTTAAATTATGACAGTCAATCGTGAAGTAGAAAGGTATAACCATAAAATGAAGTCATAACTGAGATAAAAAGTTGAATTTATGATATGAAGTCAATTATGATATCGAAAGTCATATTTATGAAATAAAAAATCACGATATAAAAATACGAAATTATGAGAAAAAAATTTAAATTATGAAATAAAAAGTCACAATTATAAAACAAAAAGTCAAAATGATGACATATAAGTCATAATTATTCAATAAATAGTAGAACCTATGAAATAAAGTCATAATTATTAAATAAAAAGTCAAGATTTTAAAATAAAAATGTTAAATTATGACAGTCAATCGTGAAATAGAAAAGTATAACCATAAAATGAAGTCATAACTGAGATAAAAAGTCGAATTTATGATATGAAGTCAATTATGATATCGAAAGTCATATTTATGAAATAAAAAATCACGATATAAAAATACGAAATTATGAGAAAAAAATTTAAATTATGAAATAAAAAGTCACAATTATAAAACAAAAGGTCAAAATGATGACATATAAGTCATATTTATTAAATAAATTGTATAACCTATGAAATAAAGTCATAATTATTAAATAAAAAGTCAAGATTTTAAAATAAAAATGTTAAATTATGACAATCAATCGTGAAATAGAAAGGTATAACCATAAAATGAAGTCATAACTGAGATAAAAAAGTCGAATTTATGATATGAAGTAAATTATGATATAGAAAGTCATATTTATGAAATAAAAAACGCAATATAAAAATATGAAATTATGAAAAAAAATTGAAATTATGAAATAAAAAGTCACAATTATAAAACAAAAAGTCAAAATGATGACATATAAGTCATAATTATAAAATAAATAGTAGAACCTATGAAATAAAGTCAGCCCTTTGAGACACTTGTGATTTAGGGCTATATAAATAAACATTGATTGATTGATTGAAAGTCAAAATTATTAAATAAAAAGTCAAGATTTTAAAATAAAAATGTTAAATTATGACAGTCAATCGTGAAGTAGAAAGGTATAACCATAAAATGAAGTCATAACTGAGATAAAAAGTTGAATTTATGATATGAAGTCAATTATGATATCGAAAGTCATATTTATGAAATAAAAAATCACGATATAAAAATACGAAATTATGAGAAAAAAATTTAAATTATGAAATAAAAAGTCACAATTATAAAACAAAAAGTCAAAATGATGACATATAAGTCATAATTATTCAATAAATAGTAGAACCTATGAAATAAAGTCATAATTATTAAATAAAAATTCAAGATTTTAAAATAAAAATGTTAAATTATGACAGTCAATCGTGAAGTAGAAAGGTATAACCATAAAATGAAGTCATAACTGAGATAAAAAGTCGAATTTATGATATGAAGTCAATTATGATATAGAAAGTCATAATTATGAAATAGAAATCACGATAGAAAAATACGAAATTATGAGAAAAAAATTTAAATTATGAAATAAAAAGTCACAATTATAAAACAAAAAGTCAAAATGATGACATTGAAGTCATAATTATTAAATAAATAGTAAAACCTATGAAATAAAGTCATAATTATTAAATAAAAAGTCAAGATTTTAAAATAAAAATGTTAAATTATGACAGTCAATCGTGAAATAGAAAGGTATAACCATAAAATGAAGTCATAACTGAGATAAAAAGTCGAATTTATGATATGAAGTCAATTATGACATAGAAAGTCATATTTATGAAATAAAAAATCACGATATAAAAATACGAAATTATGAGAAAAAAATTTAAATTATGAAATAAAAAGTCACAATTATAAAACAAAAAGTCAAAATGATGACATATAAGTCATAATTATTAAATAAATAGTAAAACCTATGAAATAAAGTCATAATTATTAAATAAAAAGTCAAGATTTTAAAATAAAAATTTGAAATTATGACAGTCAATCGTGAAATAGAAAGGTATAACCATAAAATGAAGTCATAACTGAGATAAAAAGTCGAATTTCTGATATGAAGTCAATTATGATATAGAAAGTCATATTTATGAAATAAAAATCACGATAGAAAAATACGAAATTATGAGAAAAAAATTGAAATTATGAAATAAAAAGTCACAATTATAAAACAAAAGGTCAAAATGATGACATTGAAGTCATAATTATTAAATAAATAGTAAAACCTATGAAATAAAGTCATAATTATTAAATAAAACGTCAAGATTTTAAAATAAAAATTTGAAATTATGACAGTCAATCGTGAAATAGAAAGGTATAACCATAAAATGAAGTCATAACTGAGATAAAAAGTCGAATTTATGATATGAAGTCAATTATGACATAGAAAGTCATATTTATGTAATAAAAAATCACGATATAAAAATACGAAATTATGAGAAAAAAATTTAAATTATGAAATAAAAAGTCACAATTATAAAACAAAAAGTCAAAATGATGACATATAAGTCATATTTATTAAATAAATAGTATAATCTATGAAATAAAGTCATAATTATTTTTAAAAAAGTCAATATTTTAAAATAAAAATGTTAAATTATGACAGTCAATCGTGAAATAGAAAGGTATAACATAACCATAAAATGAAGTCATAACTGAGATAAAAAGTCGAATTTATGATATGAAGTCAATTATGATATAGAAAGTCATAATTATGAAATAAAAAATCACGATATAAAAATACGAAAATATGAGAAAAAAATTGAAATTATGAAATAAAAAGTCACAATTAGAAAACAAAAAGTCAAAATGATGACATATAAGTCATATTTATTAAATAAATAGTATAACCTATGAAATAAAGTCATAATTATTAAATAAAATGTCAAGATTTTAAAATAAAAATGTTAAATTATGACAGTCAATCGTGAAAGAGAAAGGTATAACCATAAAATGAAGTGATAACTGAGATAAAAAGTCGAATTTATGATATGAAGTCAATTATGATATAGAAAGTCATATTTATGAAATAAAAAATCACGATATAAAAATACTTAAATTATGAGAAAAAAATTTAAATTATGAAATAAAAAGTCACAATTACAAAACAAAAAGTCAAAATGATGACATATAAGTCATATTTATTAAATAAATAGTATAATCTATGAAATAAAGTCATAATTATTTTAAAAAAAGTCAATATTTTAAAATAAAAATGTTAAATTATGACAGTCAATCGTGAAATAGAAAGGTATAACATAACCATAAAATGAAGTCATAACTGAGATAAAAAGTCGAATTTATGATATGAAGTCAATTATGATATAGAAAGTCATAATTATGAAATAAAAAATCACGATATAAAAATACGAAAATATGAGAAAAAAATTGAAATTATGAAATAAAAAGTCACAATTAGAAAACAAAAAGTCAAAATGATGACATATAAGTCATATTTATTAAATAAATAGTATAACCTATGAAATAAAGTCATAATTATTAAATAAAATGTCAAGATTTTAAAATAAAAATGTTAAATTATGACAGTCAATCGTGAAAGAGAAAGGTATAACCATAAAATGAAGTGATAACTGAGATAAAAAGTCGAATTTATGATATGAAGTCAATTATGATATAGAAAGTCATATTTATGAAATAAAAAATCACGATATAAAAATACTTAAATTATGAGAAAAAAATTTAAATTATGAAATAAAAAGTCACAATTACAAAACAAAAAGTCAAAATGATGACATATAAGTCATAATTATTAAATAAATAGTATAACCTATGAAATAAAGTCATAATTATTAAATAAAAAGTCAAGATTTTAAAATAAAAATGTTAAATTATGACAGTCAATCGTGAAATAGAAAGGTATAACCATAAAATGAAGTCATAACTGAGATAAAAAGTCGAATTTATGATATGAAGTCAATTATGATATAGAAAGTCATATTTATGAAATAAAAAATCACGATATAAAAATACTTAAATTATGAGAAAAAAATTTAAATTATGAAATAAAAAGTCACAATTACAAAACAAAAAGTCAAAATGATGACATATAAGTCATAATTATTAAATAAATAGTATAACCTATGAAATAAAGTCATAATTATTAAATAAAAAGTCAAGATTTTAAAATAAAAATGTTAAATTATGACAGTCAATCGTGAAATAGAAAGGTATAACCATAAAATGAAGTCATAACTGAGATAAAAAGTCGAATTTATGATATGAAGTCAATTATGATATAGAAAGTCATATTTATGAAATAAAAAATCACGATATAAAAATACGAAATTATGAGAAAACAATTTAAATTATGAAATAAAAAGTCACAATTATAAAACAAAAAGTCAAAATGATGACATATAAGTCATAATTATTAAATAAATAGTAGAACCTATGAAATAAAGTCATAATTATTAAATAAAAAGTCAAGATTTTAAAATAAAAATGTTAAATTATGACAGTCAATCGTGAAATAGAAAGGTATAACCATAAAATAAAGTCATAACTGAGATAAAAAGTCGAATTTATGATATGAAGTCAATTATGATATAGAAAGTCATATTTATGAAATAAAAAATCACGATATAAAAATACGAAATTATGAGAAAAAAATTTAAATTATGAAATAAAAAGTCACAATTATAAAACAAAAAGTCAAAATGATGACATATAAGTCATAATTATCAAATAAATAGTAAAACATATGAAATAAAGTCATAATTATTAAATAAAAAGTCAAGATTTTAAAATAAAAATGTTAAATTATGACAATCAATCGTGAAATAGAAAGGTATAACCATAAAATGAAGTCATAACTGAGATTAAAAAAAAGTCGAATTTATGATATGAAGTAAATTATGATATAGAAAGTCATATTTATGAAATAAAAAATCACGATATAAAAATACGAAATTATGAGAAAAAAATTTAAATTATGAAATATAAAGTCACAATTATAAAACAAAAGGTCAAAATGATGACATATAAGTCATATTTATTAAATAAATAGTATAACCTATGAAATAAAGTCATAATTATTAAATAAAAAGTCAAGATTTTAAAATAAAAATGTTAAATTATGACAGTCAATTGTGAAATAGAAAGGTATAACCATAAAATAAAGTCATAACTGAGATAAAAAGTCGAATTTATGATATGAAGTCAATTATGACATAGAAAGTCATATTTATGAAATAAAAAATCACGATATAAAAATACGAAATTATGAGAAAAAAATTTAAATTATGAAATAAAAAGTCACAATTATAAAACAAAAAGTCAAAATGATGACATATAAGTCATAATTATCAAATAAATAGTCAAACCTATGAAATAAAGTCATAATTATTAAATAAAAAGTCAAGATTTTAAAATAAAAATGTTAAATTATGACAATCAATCGTGAAATAGAAAGGTATAACCATAAAATGAAGTCATAACTGAGATAAAAAAAAGTCGAATTTATGATATGAAGTCAATTATGATATAGAAAGTCATATTTATGAAATAAAAAATCACGATATAAAAATACGAAATTATGAGAAAAAAATTAAAATTATGAAATAAAAAGTCACAATAATAAAACAAAAAGTCAAAATGATGACATATAAGTCATAATTATTAAATTAATAGTAAAACCTATGAAATAAAGTCATAATTATTAAATAAAAAGTCAAGATTTTAAAATAAAAATGTTAAATTATGACAGTCAATCGTGAAATAGAAAGGTATAACCATAAAATGAAGTCATAACTGAGATAAAAAGTCGAATTTATGATATGAAGTCAATTATGACATAGAAAGTCATATTTATGAAATAAAAAATCACGATAGAAAAATACGAAATTATGAGAAAAAAATTTAAATTATGAAATAAAAAGTCACAATTATAAAACAAAAAGTCAAAATGATGACATATAAGTCATATTTATTAAATAAATAGTATAACCTATGAAATAAAGTCATAATTATTAAATAAAAAGTCAAGATTTTAAAATAAAAATGTTAAATTCTGACAGTCAATCGTGAAATAGAAAGGTATAACCATAAAATGAAGTCATAACTGAGATAAAAAGTCGAATTTATGATATGAAGTCAATTATGACATAGAAAGTCATATTTATGAAATAAAAAATCCCGATTTAAAAATACGAAATTATGAGAAAAAAATTTAAATTATGAAATAAAAAGTCATAATTGTAAAACAAAAAGTCAAAATGATGACATATAAGTCATAATTATTAAATAAATAGTATAACCTATGAAATAAAGTCATAATTATTAAATAAAAAGTCAAGATTTTAAAATAAAAATTTCAAATTATGACAGTCAATCGTGAAATAGAAAGGTACAACCATAAAATAAAGTGATAACTGAGATAAAAAGTCGAATTTATGATATGAAGTCAATTATGACATAGAAAGTCATATTTATGAAATAAAAAATCACGATATAAAAATACGAAATTATGAGAAAAAAATTTTAATTATGAAATAAAAAGTCACAATTATAAAACAAAAAGTCAAAATGATGACATATAAGTCATAATTATTAAATAAATAGTAAAACCTATGAAATAAAGTCATAATTATTAAATAAAAAGTCAAGATTTTAAAATAAAAATGTTAAATTATGACAGTCAATCGTGAAATAGAAAGGTATAACCATAAAATGAAGTCATAACTGAGATAAAAAGTCGAAATTATGGGGGGGAAAAGTTATAATTATGACATTCAAAATGAGAAATTACGTGATAAGAATTCATAAATATGACATAAAAAGGGACATGGTGTCATAAAAAGTCATAATTATGAAATAAAAAGTGGAAAGGTGATGAAAAGTTATAATTATGAAATCAAAATGTTCAATGGTCACAACGAAATAAAACATAAATAAAGAGATAAGAGTCATGCGCGTACACGTGGGAGTGCGTGTGCGCGCGCAGAGGGGCGGAGCCCCGGAGGTGCGTGCGTGATGATATCTGCCTGCTGGGGATCTTCATCTTCTTTTCCCGCCGACACCAAAGCAAGACGCGGCGCGGATGTCTTCACCCGCCATGGAAGTTCAGTAGGAGGCGAAGCTTCTTCCCCTCATGTTGTCCTCGGGAGACCCGCCGGACTTTCCTCGACGTGACCCAGCACCGAATGACCAACGCTGGCTGCTTGGGAACCATGAAAAGGTGCTGGTGGGAGCCGCTCCTCCTCCTCCTCCTCGGCTTGCTTGTGGCTCTGCCGGGGCCCCTCGGGGCTGGGACCCCCACAAACAGCAGCCCGGATGCGGGCACGACCGCGTTTCGCCCTCCGAACACCTCCGACCAAGTGAACACGGAGTACGAGTTGACTTCCGCTTTTCCTTCCACGGAGAGTTTTCCTCCATCCCAGCGGGACCTGCCGCTCACTCTCTCCCCGGGTAAGGTGCTCACTCTGCGGCCTACTGACAAGTGCTTTGTCCGCCATTCACTGGGAACTTCTTCCTTACCCCCATTGACGCAAATATGACCGATATTACTATTAATACCGTATATTGTTCGGTCCATTACCTTCTTATTGAAACAACTAACACAAATGCATGTTTGTAGACAACCATAATGAATACCCCTGGTTGTAGGGCAAAGGTATCCAAAAAGCGGCCCAGGGGCCATTTGCGGTCCGCACCTAATTTTCTAACGGCCTGCGGCACTATCTAAAAAAAACTATTTAAAAAGAAAAAACACAATAAAAAAGTGTAATAAGAGAGCAAATATAATTACTCAAAAACATTATAATTAATTAAAATCAATGTTATGAATTATTGACCTATTTAAGGGTATAATAGTTTCACATCAAATATTCCACTTTGAAATATTTTTTGGGGGGGGAATATTTGTGCAATGAAAAGTTTTCTTTGACAAAATGGCACTACACTAAAGAAATGTGAAAAAAAACATTATCAAAACTTGTAATCGACAGATATATCTCAAACTGGTGAAGAGACTTAAGCATTCAATATATATATATATATATATATATATATATATATATATTAGGGCTGCAGCTAACGATTATTTTTCTATCGATTAATCTATAGATTATTTTTTCGATTAATCGGTTAATCTATAGATTATTTTTTCGATTAATCTATAGATTATTTTTCCTTTTACCGATTTTTTTTATTTATTTAAAATGAAGAGGAAAAAATGAATGTAGGCCAGTTTTTTCAAAAGGCATGGCTTTTATTTACAAAAAAAAAAGTATGGCCACTAGTCAGTCAACATTGACAACAACATGACAAAATATTCTGTAACAATGTAAACATTTAAAACTTTTAACATTTAACAAAATTAAAAGTAGCTTATTTGCTTTTTAATGTGCAAATCTTAATATTCTGGAATAGTATAAGCATTTCAAAAGTAAAAGTATTGCTTATTTTGCTTTAAAATGTGCAAAAATAAAGATAAACATCCAATACAAAAAAGTGCAAAACGGAAATATTCTGTAACAAGTGTAAACATTTCAACAAAAGTAAAAGTATTGCTTATTTGCTAAAATGTGCAAAAATAAAGCTAAACATCCAATACAAAAAAGTGTACAGTGTAAACATTTCAACAAAAGTAAAAGTATTGCTTATTTTGCTTAATAACACAACAATGATAGTATGATTAAAGTGAAAGTTAATTGTTCGTTTGTACATAGTATATGTAACTGTTAATGTTGTAAAAGGTATTTGCACAACTAATTAACGTTAGCGTTTGTGACACGTCTTGTGCCGTGGGGTTCTTTCAGGACCGACAGACTGAACGCCAGATGGCTTTGCCAGGTTTACAATCTTTTAATTTTACACAAAGTCTTTTCTCTTCCAACTGCGCGGATCGCGCACCTGGGCACGTTTGCGGCGTCGCTCCCGGCGCGCCCCGCCTCGCCGCTCGCTCGCCGCCGCCGCCTCTCCACAGCGTTAAAGAGGAGCGCGTCTTTGTAAACACTGAACAGGCACGCCAAACGCGCCTCTCAGAGCGAAACGGTGCTTTAGTTTATGAATTTACAACGCAGATACAAATGACACATTCATGTTTTTGTGTAATAATGACAACGTATACGCACGCGGACGATTGACTTGTTGATGGTGATGGCAAGAATGCTGTCGGGGATTTTCTTTTCAAATGTTCGTTCATAGCCGTTGTGCTGCTATGATAGGCCATTTCCGCTCGACACAGTGTGCATACAACAACATTATTAGGCCGTTTATTGAAATACTCCCACACTTTTGACGACTTTTGGCGTGCTTTTTTCCCCTCGCTCGCATCGTCTGCTTTGCGCTCCGCCATGACAGTAAAGTAGTGTGACGTAAATATGCGACGCGCCGACGCACAAAAACGGCGTCGACGTATTTACGTAACCGATGACGTCGACTACGTCGACGCGTCGTTTCAGCCTTAATATATATAAAACTTATTTTTAACACTTTTATGAGTGGGCCCAATAATTTTAGTGGATTTTTTTTCTCTCGTAAATAATGAATTAAAATCAATGTTATGAATTATTGACCTAATTAAGGGTACAATTACTTTACGTCAAATATTACACATAAAAATGTTAAATATTTCGTGTTTAAAATTATGAAAACATATAATCGACAGATATATCTTAAATTGATCAGGAGACTTAAGCGTTAAAAAATATATATGACTTATTTTTAACACTTTTATGAGTAGTGCCCTTTTAGATCACCAATCATTTTTGTGGATTTTTTTTTCCATTGCTCAAAAAATAATGAATTAAAATTAATTATATTAATTATTGACCTATTTAATGGTACCATTACTTTACATCAAATATTACTCTCTAAAATATATTTTGGGGAAAAATGTTGAATATTTTGTGTGTTTTCCATATAAAAACACTGTTTTCTTTGACAAAAATGACATAAAACAAATTAAATATCTTTAAAAAATTATTAAAACTTATAATCAACAGATGTACCTTAAATTGATAGAGACTTAAGCGTTAAAAAAAATCACTTGTTTTTTAACACTTTTATGAATAGTGCCCTTTTAGAGCACCAATCATTTTTGTGGATTTTTTTTATTGCTCAAAAAATAATGAATTAAAATCAATGATATGAATTATAGACCTATTTAATGGTAACATTACTTTACAACAAATATTACACTTTGCAATATATTTTTGGGTAAAATATTGAATATTTATTGTCTTTTCCATATAAAAACACTTAAGTTTTCTTTGACAAAAATGGCATAAAAGAAAACAGAAAAAATCTGTGAAAAAATTATTAAAACATATAATCGACATATATATCTTAAATTGTTCAAGAGACTTAAGCGTTAAAAAATATATATGACTTATTTTTAACACTTTTATGAGTAGTGCCCTTTTAGTTCACCAATAATTTTAGTGTTTTTTATTTACATTGCTCAAAAAATAATGAATGTTATCAATGATATGAATTATTGAACTATTTAGGGTACAATTAGTTTAAATCATATATTACACTTTGAAATCTAATTTTGGGAAACATTTTGAAATATTTTGTGTGTTTTCCATACAAAAACACTAAGTTTTCTTTGACAAAAATGGCATAAAACAAAACACAATAAATCTGGAAAAAATTATAAAATCGTATAATCGACAGATTTATCTTAAACTGATCAAGAGACTTAAGCGTTAAAAAATACACATTACTTATTTTTAACACTTTTATGAGTAGTGCCCGTTTATATCACCATTCATTTTTAGTGGATTTTTTTTTTCATTGCTCAAAAAATAACAAATTAAAATTAATGACATGAATTATTGACCTATTTAATGGTACAATTACTTTACGTCAAATATTACTCTCTAAAACATATTTTGGGGGAAAATGTTGGATGTTTTGTGTGTTTTCCATATAAAAACACTAAGTTTTCTTTGACAAGAATGGCATAAAACAAAACAGAAAAAATCCGGAAAAAATGATTAAAACATAAAATCGACATATATATCTTAAATTGATTAAGAGAATTAAGCGTTAAAAAATATATATGACTTATTTTTAACACTTTTATGAGTAATGCCCTTTTAGTTCACCAATAATGTTTGTGTTTTTTATTTCCATTGCTGAAAAAATAATGCATTAATTAATCAATGATATGAATTATTGACCTATTTAATGGTAATGTTACTTTACATCAGATATTACCCTTTGAAATATTTATTTGGGTAAAATATTGAATATTTTGTGTGTTTTCCATATAAAAACACTAAGTTTTATTTGACAAAAATGGCATAAAACAAAAAAAAATCTGAAAAACATTAAGAAAACTTATAATCAACAGATATATCTTACATTGATCAAGAGACTTAAGCGTTAAAAATGTATATAACTTATTTTTAACACTTATTTAGTGCCCTTTTAGATCACCAATAATTTTTGTGGATTTTTTTTTTTCATTGCTCCAAAAATAATGCACTCAAATCAATGATTTAATTATTGACCTATTTAATAATAATATGACTTCACGTCAAATATTACACTTTGAAATATATTTTTGGGTAAAATATGAATATTTTGTGTTTTCCATATAAAAACACTTTCTTTGACAAAAAGGGCATTAAACATCCATCCATCCATCCATTTTCTACCGCTTATTCCCTTTGGGGTTGCGGGGGGCGCTGGAGCAAACAAAACAAAATTGAAAAAAAAATTAAAACTTATAATTGACATATAAATCTTAATTTAATCAAGAGACTTAAGCGTTAAAAAATATGACTTATTTTTAACACTTTTATAAGTGGGGCTCTTTTAGATTCCCAATAATTTTTTGGGATTAAAAAAAAAAAATCAATAAATAATGAATTCAAATAAATGCTATGAATTATTGACCTATTTGAGGGTACAATTACTTTCAAATTGTATATTTTGTTTTTGCCATGAAAAACAAAGTTTTGACAAAAATGGTTTAAAAACATTAAAACAACTATTTTATAGCGACATATACGTAGACCTGAAGTTGATGTAGAGATTTAAGCATTAAATAATAACATTTATTTTTATATACATACAACATATTTTTAACATTTTTATGACTGAGACCCTTCCGGGTCCCTTGGACCAAACATGAGGGGAGCCCTTAAACAATCTATTTACTTTATTGGTGCAAAAAGTTTGTAAAGTCAACTAATTAAATTTGATAAAAGTTTTGGCCCATGTTGATATTGTAAAGACATTTTATTGCGATCCACTACATTGTCTTTATTCACACTAGCGCTGTAATATTCATTTATGCTGGTTATTGGAAGTAATCAACAGGTGCAGCTCAATAAATTAAAATAACTTCATACACGTTAATCATTTTAGGTAAAAAAAAATAAAAAAAAGTCAAACACTTATATTCCATAGATTGACTTCACACACTGAAAAAAGTTAAAGAATGGATTTTTTAATTTCTAAACATTTGGATGATTTGAGCTTAATATTAACATTGAGTTAATAATCTTACTCTTGATTTGAATGGTATTCAATAATTATATCTAACAACATTGTCAAATGATATGAAAGCATGTGTTAATTACAAAGATGACTATTTATTCAACGCAGGCTTAGGTCAGGCTAATTAGAAAAATAAATAATAACCAAATATATTGCACAAGGAGGGATTAATAACGAAAAATGAAGTTACATACAATTATATTGTGCTAAAATAAATAAAACTAGCAATGAATGTTTCCTAACTATAAAAATAAAATTCAAGTGAAAATGAAAATGAAAACACCGTTTCATGGCTTTAGTCATACTTTTTGCACTTAAGAAACTTCTCTATGACTTTAGCTCCAGTCTTCTGTTTTACGTAACACTAACCCACATTTAAAAAGGCCCAAAAAAGGTTTTGTTTGAATTATATTGTATTTTGTTTTACTAAGGCTTGATATGAATTTTGTTTTATTTGAATTATAATTAGGGCTGCAACAACTAATCGATTAAATCGATTAAAATTGATTATAAAGATAGTTGGCGATTAATTTAGTCATCGATTCGTTGGATCTATGCTATGCGCAGAGGCATTTTTTTTATTTTTTATAAACCTTTATTTATAAACTGCAACATGTACAAACAGCTGAGAAACAATAATCAAAATACATATGGTGCAAGTATGCTGTGTTTTTTCCAATAAAATACTGGAAAGGATAGAAATGTAGTTTGTTTCTTTTATCCGATATTAATCGAAGTAATAATCGACAGATTAATCGATTATCAAATTAATCGTTAGTTGCAGCCCTAATTATAATTTATTATAATTTTGTGTTATGATTTTATTTAAGTTTTTATTTGAATGTGTGTCATGTAGTTGCTCAAAATTTGCAAACAAAAGTCCCGTTGGGGTTTATTTTGAAGTGAAATTTTCCAGCGAGTCAGTCTCATCTCATCTTTGCACTGGAAATATATTTTGTGATTAATTTGTGTTTATACATGTTTAATGCGATAATGTTCAGTGATTAATTGCATGCATAAGATTTAACATCCAATTATGTTACATTATTTAGTTACAGACGAGATGCAACATTTTAACTGCTATTTTTAAATCAGATTAATCACATTTGCAATTTGATGAATCACGATTAATCACAGTCAATTGATATGAAAAAAAAAAAAAAAAAAAAAAATACAGGATGGTGTCTAACAGTGTGTCTTAACCATAGGGCACCCCCTCGAGACTACCCAAAAATATCTGTTTGTGGTCCTTATGGACCGCAGCAGTAATACACTTTTCCACCACTTGTGGCAGTAATGACAATATCAAACAAACAGAATAAAGCCTGGAGCTAAAGTCATCAAGAAGTTTCTTAAACGCAAAAAAATATGACTTAAGGGGTAAAGCTGTATTTTCATTTGTACTTAAATTTTATTGTCATATATATTATTATTATTTAATATTAATTAAGTTAGAATTTAGTTTAGCGCTGTGTAACTGAATGTATATGTATTTTCCATCCAGTTTTTGAGTACCTTATTTTTGCAGTATATTAATTTTAAATACATTTTTGCAATCAGTCTGACCTAAGCCTTAAAAATAATCTTTGTGGTTAACACTTGTTTGCCTATCGTTTGACAACGTTTATGCTGTTAAACTGTAAGTAATTTAGACATAATAATGAAATCAAGAATAGGGCTGCAACCAACAACTAATTTGATAATCGATTAATCTGTCGATTATTACTCAGATTAATCGATTAATAATCGGATAAAAGAGACAAACTACATTTCTATCCTTTCCAGTATTTTATTGAAAAACAACAGCATACTGGCACCATACTTATTTTGATTATTGTTTCTCAGCTGTTTGTAAATGTTGCAGTTCATAAATAAAGTTTTATTTATAAAAATAAATAAATTTAAAAAAAGTAGCCTCTGCGCATGCGCATAGCATAGATCCAACGAATCGATGACTAAATTAATCGCCAACTATTTTTATAATCGATTTTAATCGATTAGTTGTTGCAGCCCTAATCAAGAGTAAGATTACTAATTCGCTGTTAGTATGTGAGTGGGCCCCGGGCCCCTTTTGTAGTGGGAAAGTTGTTTTCGGAGGTCAAAAAGGTGAAGAACCATTGGTGTATAAAATGTGCATTTCCAAAGAATATGTGCGCTTCGAAAGAAGAAAAGCAAGCACAAATGTGCAAGATGTGAATCTGACAAACACCAGCAACAACAACAACAACAAATGTTCAATAGCATTGATTTTGCATAATACATTTAAGTGTAAGACATTAAGTTAACAGTTAAACAGTTTCATCTAAAGTTTTATTTTGAAGTGAAATTTGCCAGCGAGCACACCAGTAAGTCCACTAAATCATCTTTACACTGGAAATACATTTTGTGATTAATCTGTGTTTATATATATATATATATATATATATATATATATATATATATATATATATATATATATATATATATATATATATATATATATATATATATATATATATATATATATTTCTGATTCTGATATGTAATCCCCTGAAAAGCAGGGAAACCTGCGAAACAGGCTTGTCGGGATGAAATAGCCTCTGTGTTTTTTCCTAACCTAACGTATATATGTGTATGTATAAACACCTTTTTTTATAAGAATACATTTAAAAATATATATTTTTAGGCCATTTCCATGCAACCAAAAGGAGCTTTTCTAATCTGTAATCTGTTTTGAAGATTTTTTCATTATAATTATTATATCAAATAATACTGTGTGAGAAAACTGTTTTGAATCGAGAATTGATTCTGGATCAAATCATCACCGCATGAATTGGATCGAATCGTTCGGTATTCAAACATTCGCACCCTTAATATTTAGTGACACGAGAGAGATGCAAAATGTGCGAAACATCTTTGCAATAATGACTAAGGCACTTTCATGTAAAAATAATATATACCAAATTAATACAAACATTGAATTATTGTGTTCATGTGGCTTTCATCCAGGCTTGTTTACTATGTGTCATCTAAAGCAGTGTTTTTCAACCACTGTGCTGTGGCTCACTAGTGTGCCGTGGGAGATGATCTAATTTCACCTATTTGGGTTAAAAATAGTTTTTGCAAACCAGTAATTATAGTCTGCAAATGATGTGTTGTTGTTGAGTGTCCGTGCTGTCTAGAGCTCGGCAGAGTAACCGTGTAATACTCTTCCATATCAGTAGGTGGAAGCAGGTAGCTAATTGCTTTGTAGATGTTGGAAACAGCGGGAGGCAGTGTGCAGGTAAAAAGGTATCTAATGCTTAAACCAAAAATAAACAAAAGGTGAGTGCCCCTAAGAAAAGGCATTGAAGCTTAGGGAAGGCTATGCAGAACAAAACTAAAACTGAACTGGCTGCAAAGTAAACAAAAACAGAATGCTGGACGACAGCAAAGACTTACTGTGAAGCAAAGATGGCGTCCACATGTACATCCCCGAACATGACATGACAATCAACAATGTCCCCACAAAGAAGGATAAAAACCACTGAAATATTCTTGATTGCTAAAACAAAGTAGATGCGGGAAATATCGTTTAAAGGAACACATGAAACTGCTACAGGAAAATACCAAAAAAAGAGAAAAAGCCACCAAAATAGGAGCGCAAGACAAGACCTAAAACACTACACAGCAAAAAACTCTAAATAAGTCAGGGTGTGATATGACAGGTGGTGACAGTACACCTACTTTGAGACAAGAGCTATAGTGATGCATGCTTGGTTATGGTTTAAAGTCATATCCAACGACTTTTTACTGTCAACTGAGGTTGGTTTTTTTAATGATTTCTGCTGGTGGTGTGCCTCCGCATTTTTTCAACGCAAAAAAATGTGCCTTGGCTCAAAAAAGGTTTAAAAACACTCACCTAAAGGACATTCCTTACATTCTGAGAGAGCTGCTTTTAATCATTTGAATGAAAAAAGTCACACTTGACCCTCTGATGGAGAAAATGTTCCAATTTTGACTTAATATAACTTTTTTGGTTCAGTTCTCAATATTGTCAATAAAATAAGTTTGCTTATGTGCTTTATAATTTGGAGATGTAAGGGGTGTAATAAAGGAACCAAATGTCTTTTAAAAAGGGTTGCAATTGGAACATTATACATTCGAGTCATACCAAAGACTATAAAAATGGGACCCATTACCTCCCTGCTTGGCACTCAGCATCAAGGGTTGGAATTGGGGGTTAAATCACCAAAATGATTCCCGGGCGCGGCCACCGCTGCTGCCCACTGCTCCCCTCACCTCCCAGGGGGTGCTCAAGGGTGATGGGTCAAATGCAGAGGATAATCTCGCCACACCTAGTGTGTGTGTGACAATCATTGGTACTTTAACTTTAACTTTAACTTTATTAGTGTCCAGCATCACATTGCTCTGAAACTAAATGTTTTTGTTGCGTTTTGTTTGTTATGATCCTCGTATTGTTTCATATTTGTTGTCTTCTACATGTTACTAAATAGTCTCCCTGCAATATATTCATGTTTTTCCTAAGGTACCAATTTGACAATGTCCACCAATAGCATGAAAGTGTGTGCCATTCAAAACAAGTCTGCGCTCCCAGATCCACAGTGACACTTTTCTTGTGCTCGCTCAGCTTTAGGAAGGAAGTGACGGGTTCCTGCGTATTGAGTGAGGCCTTGGAGCTTTTGTTCCAGGACATGAATTGTTCTGCACTCTTTAAACCTTGTTTCTGCTGCCTCATCCTAAAGCTCGATCAGCGCCCCCTGCTGGGATTTGCAATGAATACAAGCGGACCAGATAATAATAGAGGCAGCTGCTCTTTATGGGACAGACATTTATTGTGTGAATGCACACATGGTTTTCTACAACAAAATTCATCTACAAACCCCGTTTCCATATGAGTTGGGAAATTGTGTTAGATGTAAATATAAACGGAATACAATGATTTGCAAATCCTTTTCAACCCATGAATGCACTACAAAGACAACATATTTGATGTTCAAACTCATAAACTTTATTTTTTTTTGCAAATAATAATTAACTTAGAATTTCTGCAACACGTGCCAAAGTAGTTGGGAAAGGGCATGTTCACCACTGTGTTACATCACCTTTTCTTTCAACAACACTCAATAAACGATTGGGAACTGAGGAAACTAATTGTTGAAGCTTTGAAAGTGGAATTCTTTCCCATTCTTGTTTTATGTAGAGCTTCAGTCGTTCAACAGTCCGGGGTCTCCGCTGTCGTATTTTAGGCTTCATAATGCGGCACACATTTTCGATGGAGACAGGTCTGGACTGCAGGCGGGCCAGGAAAGTACGAAGCCACGCTGTTGTAACACGTGCTGAATGCGGCTTGGCATTGTCTTGCTGAAATAAGCAGGGGCGTCCATGAAAAAGACGGCGCTTCGATGGCAGCATATGTTGTTCCAAAACCTGTATGTACCTTTCAGCATTAATGGTCCCTTCACAGATGTGTAAGTTACCCATACCTTGGGCACTAATGCACCCCCATACCATCACAGATGCTGGCTTTTACACTTTGCGCCTATAACAATCCGGATGGTTCTTTTCCTCTTTGGTCCGGAGGACACGACATCCACAGTTTCCAAAAACAATTTGAAATGTGGACTCGTCAGACCACAGAACACTTTTCCACTTTGCATGAGTCCATCTTAGATGATCTCGGGCCCAGAGAAGCCGGCCGCGTTTCTGGATGTTGTTGATAAATGGCTTTCGCTTTGCATAGTAGAGCTTTAACTTGCACTTACGGATGTAGCGACCAACTGTATTTACAAACCCCGTTTCCATATGAGTTGGGAAATTGTGTTAGATGTAAATATAAACGGAATACAATGATTTGCAAATCCTTTTCAACCCATATTCAGTTGAATGCACTACAAAGACAACATATTTGATGTTCAAACTCATAAACTTTATTTTTTTTTTGCAAATAATAATTAACTTAGAATTTCATGGCTGCAACACGTGCCAAAGTAGTTGGGAAAGGGCATGTTCACCACTGTGTTACATCACCTTTTCTTTCAACAACACTCAATAAACGATTGGGAACTGAGGAAACTAATTGTTGAAGCTTTGAAAGTGGAATTCTTTCCCAAACCTGTTTTATGTAGAGCTTCAGTCGTTCAACAGTCCGGAGTCTCCGCTGTCGTATTTTAGGCTTCATAATGCGGCACACATTTTCGATGGAGACAGGTCTGGACTGCAGGCGGGCCAGGAAAGTACGAAGCCACGCTGTTGTAACACGTGCTGAATGTGGCTTGGCATTGTCTTGCTGAAATAAGCAGGGGCGTCCATGAAAAAGACGGCGCTTCGATGGCAGCATATGTTGTTCCAAAACCTGTATGTACCTTTCAGCATTAATGGTCCCTTCACAGATGTGTAAGTTACCCATGCCTTGGGCACTAATGCACCCCCATACCATCACAGATGCTGGCTTTTGAACTTTGCGTCGATAACAGTCTGGATGGTTCGCTTCCCCTTTGGTCCGGATGACACGATGTCGAATATTTCCAAAAACAATTTGAAATGTGGACTCGTCAGACCACAGAACACTTTTCCACTTTGCATGGGTCCATCTTAGATGATCTCGGGCCCAGAAAAGCCGGCCGCGTTTCTGGATGTTGTTGATAAATGGCTTTCGCTTTGCATAGTAGAGCTTTAACTTGCACTTACAGATGTAGCGACCAACTGTATTTAGTGACAGTGGTTTTCTGAAGTGTTCCTGAGCCCATGTGGTGATATCCTTTAGAGATTGATGTCGGTTTTTGATAGAGTGCCGTCTGAGGGATCGAAGGTCACGGTCATCAATGTTGGTTTCCGGTCATGCCGCTTACGTGGAGTGATTTCTCCAGATTCTCTGAACCTTTTGATGATATTATGGACCGTAGATGTTGAAATCCCTACATTCCTTGCAATTGCACTTTGAGAAACGTTGTTCTTAAACTGTTTGACTATTTGCTCACACAGTTGTGGACAAAGGGGTGTACCTCGCCCCATCCTTGTTTGTGAATGACTGAGCATTTCATGGAATCTACTTTTTATACCCAATCATGGCACCCACCTGTTCCCAATTTGCCTGTTCACCTGTGGGATGTTCCAAATAAGTGTTTGATGAGCATTCCTCAACTTTATCAGTATTTATTGCCACCTTTCCCAACTTCTTTGTCACGTGTTGCTGGCATCAAATTCTAAAGTTAATGATTATTTGCAAAAAAAAAAAAAGTTTATCAGTTTGAACATCAAATATGTTGTCTTTGTAGCATATTCAACTGAATATGGGTTGAAAATGATTTGCAAATCATTGTATTCCGTTTATAGTTACATCTAACACAATTTCCCAACTCATATGGAAACGGGGTTTGTAAATATATTGACAAATATGAGATTATTGTATAAGTAAAGAAGAGCAGGCAGCAGCTCACACATTCTCATACTTTCTGTAACATCCAGGAAAAAATTATGTCTCAACTATAATCTACACTAAGGAGAATTGTTTTTATTTAAATGTTGACAATGTTTCAGGAGTGCATGGAATCCATAAAGTGTTATACAATTGTATAAAATCTATTAATTTAGTTATTGTTATGTAGAGAAATGTCACACTTTTTCAAATTTTCCCATGAGATTTTCCATATTTTGAAATGCAAATTTTAATGCTCCTTTTAGACCGGGGGTCGGCAACCCAAAATGTCAAAAGAGCCATATTGGACCAAAAAAACAAATCTGTCTGGACTGGAGCCTCACAAAATTAAACACCTTATATAAGTGTTATAATGAAGGCAACACATGATGTAAGTGTCTATATTAGCCTACTATCAAAATGACTTTAAAAGTCTTATTTAAGTGTTATAATGAAGACAACACATGATGTAAGTGTCTATATTAGTTATGTTAGCCTACTGTCAAAATGACATTAAAAGTCTTATATAAGTGTCATAATGAAGACAACACATGATGTGTCTATATTAGCCTACTACCAAAATGACTTTAAAAGTCTTTTATAAGTGTTATAATGAAGACAACACATGATGTAAGTGTCTATATTAGCTATATTAGCCTACTATCAAAATGACTTTAAAAGTCTTATATAAGTGTTATAATGAAGACAACACATGATGTAAGTGTCTATATTAGCCTACTATCAAAATGACTTTAAAAGTCTTTTATAAGTGTTATAATGAAGACAACACATGATGTAAGTGTCTATTTTTCCTATATTAGCCTACTGTCAAAATGACTTTAAAAGTCTTATATAAGTGTTATAATGAAGACAACACATGATGTAAGTGTCTATATTAGCTATATTAGCCTACTATCAAAATGACTTTAAAAGTCTTATATAAGTGTTATAATGAAGACAACACATGTTGTACGTGCCTATTTTAGTTATATTAGCCTACTATCAAAATGACTTTAAAAGTCTTATATAAGTGTTATAATGAAGACAACACATGATGTAAGTTTCTATATTAGCCTACTATCAAAATGACTTTAAAATTCTTTTATAAGTGTTATAATGAAGACAACACATGATGTAAGTGTCTATTTTAGCTATATTAGCCTACTATCAAAATTACTTTAAAAGTCTTATATAAGTGTTATAATGAAGACAACATACGATGTACGAGTCTATTTTAGTTATATTAGCCTACTATCAAAATTACTTTAAAAGTCTTTTATAAGTGTTATAATGAAGACAACACATGATGTAAGTGTCTATATTAGCTATATTAGCCTACTATCAAAATGACTTTAAAAGTCTTATATAAGTGTTATCATGAAGGCAACTCATGATGTAAGTGTCTATATTAGCCTACTATCAAAATTACTTTAAAAGTCTTATATAAGTGTTATAATGAAGACAACACACGATGTACGTGTCTATTTTAGTTATATTAGCCTACTATCAGAATTACTTTAAAAGTCTTATATAAGTGTTATAATGAAGACAACACATGATGTAAGTGTCTATATTAGGTATATTAGCCTACTATCAAAATGACTTTAAAAGTCTTATATAAGTGTTATCATGAAGGCAACTCATGATGTAAGTGTCTATATTAGCGATATTAGCCTACTATCAAAATGACTTTAAAAGTCTTATATAAGTGTTATCATGAAGGCAACTCATGATGTAAGTGGCTATATTAGCCTACTATCAAAATTACTTTAAAAGTCTTATATAAGTGTTATAATGAAGACAACACATGATGTACGTGTCTATTTTAGTTATATTAGCCTACTATCAGAATGACTTTAAAAGACTTATATAAGTGTTGTAATGAAGACAACACATGATGTGTCTATATTAGCGATATTAGCCTACTATCAAAATGACTTTAAAAGTCTTATATAAGTGTTATCATGAAGGCAACTCATGATGTAAGTGTCTATATTAGCTATATTAGCCTACTATCAAAATTACTTTAAAAGTCTTATATAAGTGTTATAATGAAGACAACACACGATGTACGTGTCTATTTTAGTTATATTAGCCTACTATCAGAATTACTTTAAAAGTCTTATATAAGTGTTATAATGAAGACAACACATGATG
Source organism: Nerophis lumbriciformis (assembly GCF_033978685.3). Classification (NCBI taxonomy): domain Eukaryota; kingdom Metazoa; phylum Chordata; class Actinopteri; order Syngnathiformes; family Syngnathidae; genus Nerophis; species Nerophis lumbriciformis. The sequence goes on from NC_084560.2 coordinate 9,407,179, forward strand.
TAAGTGTCTATATTAGCGATATTAGCCTACTATCAAAATGACTTTAAAAGTCTTATCAGTGTTATCATGAAGGCAACTCATGATGTAAGTGTCTATATTAGCTATATTAGCCTACTATCAAAATTACTTTAAAAGTCTTATATAAGTGTTATCATGAAGGCAACTCATGATGTAAGTGTCTATATTAGCCTACTATCAAAATGACTTTAAAAGTCGTATATAAGTGTTATAATGAAGACAACACATGATGTAAGTGTCTATATTAAATCTCTCTTAAAAACATACTTTTATTCCATGGCTTTTAACACTGAGTGATATCCATCCTGCAATGGCGCCCCATAATACACCTGCTGTGATCCTGTTTTTATGTTTTTATGTTTTTATTAATTCTATTTTAATTATTTATTTTTTATCGTGTTCTGTTTGTGTTGTGTTTGCTCGGTACTCGTTTTATCTTTTAACCTGCTCATTGTACAGCACTTTGGCTACCCCTGTGGTAAATTTTAAATGTGCTCTATAAATAAAGTTGATTTGATTTGATTTGATATTAGCCTACTATCAAAATGACTTTAAAAGTCGTATATAAGTGTTATAATGAAGACAACACATGATGTAAGTGTCTTTATTAGCTATATTAGCCTACTATCAAAATGACTTTAAAAGCGTTGTATTAGTGTTATAATGAAGACAACACAAATGAATATGGCCTCCAAATATCACTTATCGGCCTCCTTGACTACTAATAATCCGTATCGGCCCTGAAAAACCATATCACGGACCATATATTGTTTTCTCGCGATGTGTGTAACATGGTTAGCTATTTGCTAAACACGCTGGTGTTTTGTCTTTCCTCAGATACTGAGCAACCACAAACCCGGAGAGAAACCAGCACCAGGTCCCAGGAGACCATCGGTGCGTCCACTGAGATGTTTACGTCCTCCACAGACGGTCACTCCTCCGAAACCAGCAGCAGCAGCAGTAGCGACTGGAGGGACTCCCCGCAAACACCACATCTTCCTGACGTGTCACTCGGTATCTCTGATCGAGCACTGTCTCCTCGGACGGTGACAGAGGAGCTGCCGCGGGACAGCCCGCGCTCCAGTGTGCGCACGGGGGAGCCCGCGTCGTCCCCGTCGCAGACACAGGCCCTCACGGGCCGCATCTTCAACGCCACCGCCGTCAGTCGGGCTGGCGAGAGGACGCTGCTGTCCGTCACCTCGTCTTCCTCCAGCAATAGCTCGGCGGTCACACAGGACTTCAGCTCCCATCAGCCCCGCTCCACCTGGAGCGTCGCATCCACCGTGGAGACCGAGGACTACACCCACAGCGCCCCGTCCACCAGGAGTGAAGAAACCAGGAGCCGCTCTTTAACTGCGTCTTCTTCTTCAGAGCCTGACAGCCCAGAGACCCCCGCAGGGACCCAAACTCTTGTTGGACCTCTAAATGCCACCCAGCATCAATACATCCCAACATCAGAGGAACCTTCACAGTCAACACGCGGGCTCTCCAGCACAGACCCCATCCATGAGTCCACCTCATCCACGCCTCCTGCTGGACTCCCCACGCTTACATCATACCCATATTCCACCGTCCAGCCCTCCACGGAATCTTCCACCGGAACGGGCAGCTTCAGCACTCGGAGGCACGAGGGCACCGAGAGTTCACCCGAGAGCAGAGAGGAAAGTGTGAGCTTTATTGTCACCACAGCGCCCCCTCTGGTCAGCAGTACAACTAACCAGTATGACTCTCAGAGGGAAACAACTGCAGTCTTCATCGCCACGACAACAGTCACAGGAACTGACAGGTAAGTGCTCAATGTCACAGCAGGTTTTTTACTATTGTCATACTGTAATTTCTGGACTATAAAGCACACGGGTATTTAAGCCTCACCCTCTAAATATAGTCTAAAAACATATTTTTATTAATTAGCCGCACCGGACTATGAGTCACAGATATATACGTTGTGAAATTAATTATTTACACAGAAATATTTTGTAAATGTTTATTAACACAGGCTTCGAATTTTTACTTTTTAAGGTCAAGGCAAGTGTAGCCTTAAAGGAGGACTCATTTTAGGGCACCAAGGCAAACATTATTTTCTTTCGAGGCAGGGGCTCCAAAGTGTATATATGTATATTAGAGATGCGCGGTTTGCGGGCACAGCCGCGGAGTCCGCGGATTATCCGCGGATCGGGCGGATGAAATTTAAAAAAATAAGATTTTATCCGCGTGCGGGTCGGGTCGGGCGGATCAATTAGATTTTTTTTTTTTTTTTTTTTTTTTTTTTTTTTTTTTTTTTTTTGCGGGTGGCAGTTAAACCAATTCGGAAATATATACACATAGTTAAATGTTGTTACCCACATACGAAAAACGAGCAGGCACCTGCTGCATATGCCACAACAGAAGAAAAAAAAAGAAAAGAGATGGACACTTTTACGGAGCGGAGAAGGGACGAGGCCCCTTCCCCCGAGAGGGCCCCACCGGGAGCCGTAGCTGAGGCGATCCGCGAGAAGGGCCCGACGCATGTCCAGGGTCACTACCGCGCCCACCGCACCGACACCCCGCCTCGTCCGCCTTCGCCGCGGCCGGCGTCACGCGCAGCAGGTAAGCAGCATACCTGCCCGCCACCCCCCGAAATTCACATTTCTATCACAATTATCATACTGTAAACATGGTAAGCTAACTTCATTAAAATTAATAGTCCTGTCAATAGCATGGAATTACAATTCAAATGTAGTTTTTTTGTAAGCCTTTCAAAAGAATTCAAAATATGAAAAATTAATGAAAATTAATTTAAGCCATCAGACACTTTGAAAAGTGGCACATCACATCTCTAATGTAATCATTTTAACTTTTCAACAGAAATAGCACTGCAAAAATATTAAGGACATACTTCTGTATTTTGGTAGTTATGCTGTCAACATTTAACAAGATTTCTTCAACTTGGACTTGAAAGCATAAATAGTATAAACACTTTTAACAGTATGTCGTGCTGTGAAATACAGCCGACAGGATTGCGCACCACACAGGAAGCAAGGCCAAAGTGCATGCAGGTGCAGGAGAAGAAAGGACTTCTTTCATTTAAGGTTTGTGATAAACCATCAAACTCATTCGTTAAAAGGACTCTATAGTAATATAAAGCGAATTTTTCTGGACATTATCATGCAAGAAAAGTTTATTTTTGGGATCGCGATCACCGCGTAATGATTTTTAAAGGTTGCATTACATTATTAACTGTCCCATGTGATCAGCCAGTGCAATTGGAAGTCCATGCTCAATTATTGCCTCCGTAAATAAAACTTCGGCATTTATCACATCCAAAGAATCTGTTTGGGCGACGAAAAACGTTGAAAGTTTTCCACTTGTATCGCTAGCAACGGCATTAGACTTGTGTTTTTTTGTCCCAACGTGGTCTTTTACATCGCTAATTCCTCCGTGTCCGATCGAAAAATCTTGTCTGCACAAGGTGCAATTCGCGTAGTTTTCACCCTTTTTTTTTTTTTTAATTAATATTAGATATATAACAACGGGCGGATGGCGGTCGGATGCAGTTCTGATCAAACGTTACATCGGGTGGATGGCGGATGGTTGACGACTTTCTGACGCGGTTGCGGATGAGATAAATTGCCTATCCGCGCATCTCTAATGTATATACAAACCCCGTTTCCATATGAGTTGGGAAATTGTGTTAGATGTAAATATAAACGGAATATCGATCCGTTGTGGTGAAGAAGGAGCTGAGCCGGAAGGCAAAGCTCTCAATTTACAGGTCGATCTATGTTCCCATCCTCACCTATGGTCATGAGCTTTGGGTTATGACCGAAAGGACAAGATCACGGGTACAAGCGGCCCAAATGAGTTTCCTCCGCCGGGTGGCGGGGCTCTCCCTTAGAGATAGGGTGAGAAGCTCTGTCATCCGCAGGGAGCTCAAAGTAAAGCCGCTGCTCCTCCACATCTAGAGGAGCCAGATGAGGTGGTTCGGGCATCTGGTCAGGATGCCACCCGATCGCCTCCCTAGGGAGGTGTTTAGGGCACGTCCGACCGGTAGGAGGCCACGGGGAAGACCCAGGACACGTTGGGAAGACTATGTCTCCCGGCTGGCCTGGGAACGCCTCGGGATCCCCTGGGAAGAGCTGGACGAAGTGGCTGGGGAGAGGGAAGTCTGGGCTTCCCTGCTTAGGCTGCTGCCCCCGCGACCCGACCTCGGACAAGCGGAAGAAGATGGATGGATGGATGGATGGATAAACGGAATACAATGATTTGCAAATCCTTTTCAACCCATATTCAGTTGAATATGCTACAAAGACGAGATATTTGATGTTCAAACTCATAAACTTTTTTTTTTTTTTTGCAAATAATAATTAACTTAGAATTTCATGGCTGCAAAACGGGCCAAAGTAGTTGGGAAAGGGCATGTTCACCACCGTGTTACATGGCCTTTCCTTTTAACAACACTCGGTAAACGTTTGGGAACTGAGGAGACACATTTTTGAAGCTTCTCAGGTGGAATTCTTTCCCATTCTTGCTTGATGTACAGCTTAAGTTGTTCAACAGTCCGGGGGTCTCCGTTGTGCTATTTTAGGCTTCATAATGCGCCACACATTTTCAATGGGAGACAGGTCTGGACTACGGGCAGGCCAGTCTAGTACCCGCACTCTTTTACTATGAAGCCACGTTGATGTAACACGTGGCTTGGCATTGTCTTGCTGAAATAAGCAGGGGCGTCCATGGTAACGTTGCTTGGATGGCAACATATGTTGCTCCAAAACCTGTATGTACCTTTCAGCATTAATGGCGCCTTCACAGATGTGTAAGTTACCCATGTCTTGGGCACTAATACACCCCCATACCATCACACATGCTGGCTTTTGATCTTTGCGCCTATAACAATCCGGATAATTATTTTCTTTTTGGTCCGGAGGACACGACGTCCACAGTTTCCAAAAACAATTTGAAATGTGGACTCGTCAGACCACAGAACACTTTTCCACCGTAACACCGCATTCACCGCTAATTCTCATTATTGCCAACCCTCCCGGGAGAGTACCAGATTTCAGCGCCCGGCCCAAAAATTGTCACATCCACTTCACATCCGCTTTTCATCCAGTCTAACGTGTGCTGGCCCAGTCACATAATATGTGCCGCTTCTGCACGCACACTAAAGTGAATGCAACAGCGATACAATTTACACTGAGGGTTGCCGTATAAACAACTTTAAGTTTTGTTTGAAATATACGCCACACTGTGAACCCACACCAAACAAGAATGACAATCACATTTCGGGAGAACATCCGCACCGTAACACAAGCGGGGGTGTATATTGTAGCGTCCCGGAAGAGTTAGTGCTGCAAAGGGTTCTGGGTATTTGTTCTGTTGTGTTTATGTTGTGTTACGGTGCGGCTGTTCTCCCAAAATGTGTTTGTCATTCTTGTTTGGTGTGGATTCACAGTGTGGCGTATATTTCAAACATTGTTAAAGTTGTTTATACGGGCACCCTCAGTGTGACCTGTATCGCTGTTGAACAAGTATGATTTGCATTCCCGTGTGTGTTCATACAGAAGCCGCACATATCTTGTGACTGGGCGGGCACGTTGTTAGAATGGATGAAAAACGGACGTGACGACAGCTCGTAGAGGACGTTAAAGGCAGTGTCTTAAAGGCACGCCCCCAAGACTGTGGTCCGGGTGGATTACGAGATATAATGACTGATGAACACCTTCGTTGGATAATGAAGGTTGCCTCAGCTCAAAGCCTGAGCCCCGACATTAATGAACTAGCATCCAAGAAAAGATGGCAGGTATCTAGCTTGGGCACATCAGATTAGATCAGTGTGTTGCAAACTGAGCAGTTTAAAGTCCTGAATGTTTGGTTTATTCATTGTTATTTTATTTTCTAATTTATTAGCCTGTGGAAAAAGTTAATGTTGATATTTACCTCAGAAGGCTGCAAATAGAAAAGAGGCATTCAATTTTTATTTAAATTGTATTTGATATGCCATTGATATTTTTGAATTATTATTATTATTATTATTTGAAACTGGATTTTGTATGTCACTATAAAGTTATATAAGCCTTGCTTGTTCAATATTCAATGCAAAACTTGTTCGGATCCCTATTAAAAGGTTCATTTGTTCAACCTTGGCCCGCGGCTTTGTTCAGTTTTAATTTTTGGCCCACTCTGTATTTGAGTTTGACACCCCTGTGTTAAACAGTTGAAAATGTAAGAATCATTTTTATGTTTGGGTGTTTTTATCAATTTATTCGACGGAACAATTACAATTGTCCATTATAGGGAAGTCATGGTATGAACATTTATTTTCACGGTTATTATTAATGAGGTCATTTTAAATCAATCAATCAATCAATGTTTACTTATATAGCCCTAAATCACTAGTGTCTCAAAGGACTGCACAAGCCACAACAACATCCTCGGTTTAGATCCCACATCAGGGCAAGGAAAAACTCAACCCAATGGGACAATGAGAAACCTTGGAGGGAACCGCAGATGTCCATAGTGGATCTAACATAATAGTGTGAGAGTCCAGTCCAGTGGATCTAACATAATAGTGTGAAAGTCCAGTCCATAGTGGATCTAACATAATAGTGTGAGAGTCCAGTCCAGTGGATCTAACATAATAGTGTGAAAGTCCAGTCCATAGTGGATCTAACATAATAGTGTGAGAGTCCAGTCCAGTGGATCTAACATAATAATGTGAGAGTCCAGTCCATAGTGGATCTAATATAAGAGTGTGAGAGTCCAGTCCATAGTGGATCTAACATAATAGTGAGAGTCCAGTCCATAGTGGATCTAACATAATAGTGTGAGAGTCCAGTCCATAGTGGATCTAACATAATAGTGAGAGTCCAGTCCATAGTGGATCTAACATAATAGTGAGAGTCCAGTCCATAGTGGATCTAACATAATAGTGAGAGTCCAGTCCATAGTGGATCTAACATAATAGTGAGAGTCCAGTCCATAGTGGATCTAACATAATAGTGTGAGAGTCCAGTCCATAGTGGATCTAACAAAATAGTGAGAGTCCAGTCCATAGTGGATCCAACATAATAGTGTGAGAGTCCAGTCCATAGTGGATCTAACATAATAGTGAGAGCCCAGTCCATAGTGGATCTAACATAATAGTGTGAGAGTCCAGTCCATAGTGGATCTAACAAAATAGTGAGAGTCCAGTCCATAGTGGATCTAACAAAATAGTGAGAGTCCAGTCCATAGTGGATCCAACATAATAGTGTGAGAGTCCAGTCCATAGTGGATCTAACATAATAGTGAGAGCCCAGTCCATAGTGGATCTAACATAATAGTGTGAGAGTCCAGTCCATAGTGGATCTAACATAATAGTGTGAGAGTCCAGTCCATAGTGGATTTAACAAAATAGTGAGAGTCCAGTCCATAGTGGATCTAACATAATAGTGAGAGAGTCCAGTCCATAGTGGATCTAACATAATAGTGTGAGAGTCCAGTCCATAGTGGATCTAACATAATAGTGTGAGAGTCCAGTCCATAGTGGATCTAACATAATAGTGTGAGAGTCCAGTCCATAGTGGATCTAACATAATAGTGTGAGAGTCCAGTCCATAGTGGATTTAACAAAATAGTGAGAGTCCAGTCCATAGTGGATCTAACATAATAGTGAGAGAGTCCAGTCCATAGTGGATCTAACATAATAGTGTGAGAGTCCAGTCCATAGTGGATCTAATATAAGAGTGTGAGAGTCCAGTCCATAGTGGATCTAACATAATAGTGAGAGTCCAGTCCATAGTGGATCTAACATAATAGTGTGAGAGTCCAGTCCAGTGGATCTAACATAAGAGTGTGAGAGTCCAGTCCATAGTGGATCTAACATAATAGTGTGAGAGTCCAGTCCATAGTGGATCTAACATAATAATGAGAGTCCCGTCCATAGTGGATCTAACATAATAGTGAGAGTCCAGTCCATAGTGGATCTAACATAATAGTGAGAGTCCAGTCCATAGTGGATCTAACATAATAGTGAGAGTCCAGTCCATAGTGGATCTAACATAATAGTGAGAGTCCAGTCCATAGTGGATCTAACATAATAGTGTGAGAGTCCAGTCCATAGTGGATCTAACAAAATAGTGAGAGTCCAGTCCATAGTGGATCCAACATAATAGTGTGAGAGTCCAGTCCATAGTGGATCTAACATAATAGTGAGAGCCCAGTCCATAGTGGATCTAACATAATAGTGTGAGAGTCCAGTCCATAGTGGATCTAACATAATAGTGTGAGAGTCCAGTCCATAGTGGATCTAACATAATAGTGTGAGAGTCCAGTCCATAGTGGATCTAACATAATAGTGTGAGAGTCCAGTCCATAGTGGATCTAACATAATAGTGTGAGAGTCCAGTCCATAGTGGATCTAACATAATAGTGAGAGTCCAGTCCATAGTGGGGCCAGCAGGAGATCATGTGCTCAAAATGTTCAAAAACTACTTATACAAAAATCCTTTAACCAAGTTTTATTTTTAAAGATGCTGCAGTGCTTCAGTATTCAGGAAGTAAGCAGTTGCCTAAAATGCATTAATTAATGAAGTTTTTTTTGGTAATTAAAAATATAAACCGTATTACTAACCATCTGGAAGTTTTACCGCAGTTTATCATTACCGTTTATCGTTACATCCCTAGTCCTTTAACAAGTAAAGAGTCAAGGGCGATCCCGGCATGTTCTTGCCGTCAATGATGGTAATTTTTTTAGGGCATTACAGCAAGTCACGAGGGCGGTCGCGGCAAATGCCGCGGTTAAATTCGAGCCCTTTTAAAGGGGAACATTATCACCAGACCTATGTAAGCGTCAATATATACCTTGATGTTGCAGAAAAGAGACCATATATTTTTTTAACCGATTTCCGAACTCTAAATGGGTGAATTTTGGCGAATTAAACGCCTTTCTATTATTCGCTCTCGGAGCGATGACGTCGCAATCCCCCATTTTTTCAAACACATTACAAACACTGAATCAAATCAGCTCTGTTATTTTCCGTTTTTTCGACTGTTTTCCGTACCTTGGAGACATCATGCCTCGTCGGTGTGTTGTCGGAGGGTGTAACAACACGAACAGGGACGGATTCATGTTGCACCAGTGGCCCAAAGATGCGAAAGTGGCAAGAAATTGGACGAAATTTATTCAAAATACGAGGGTGTGGGGAAAGCCGACGAAAATGGTCAGTCGTTTGTTCCGCACACTTTACCGACGAAAGCTATGCTACAACAGAGATGGCAAGAATGTGAATATCGACCCTAGCTTCCCTGGCCTGCTGACATCAACTCCAAAACTGGACAGATCAGCTTTCAGGAAAAGAGAGCGGATGAGGGTATGTCTACAGAATATATTAATTGATGAAAACTTTATTCATTACTTGCGGTTTTATGTAAATTATTATACATAAACTGTCTTTACCAATAATTTAAAACATTACAACACTTAAAAACAAACACATACCAATCGTTGGTTGGAAGGCGATCGCCAAATTCGTCCTCGCTTTCTCCCGTGTCGCTGGCTGTCATGTCATTTTCGTCGGTTTCGCTTGCATACGGTTCAAACCGATATGGCTCAATAGCTTCAGTTTCTTCTTCAATTTCGCTTAAGCCGCTGAAATCCGAGTCTGAATCCGAGCTAATGTCGCTATACCTTGCTGTTCTATCCGCCATGTTTGTTTGTACTTGCATCACTATGTGACGTCACAGGAAAATGGACGGGTGTATATAACGATGGTTAAAATCAGGCACTTTGAAGCTTTTTTTAGGGATATTGCGTGATGGGTAAAATTTTGAAAAAAACTTCGAAAAATAAAGTAAGCCACTGGGAACTGATTTTTAATGGTTTTAACCCTTCTGAAATTGTGATAATGTTCCCCTTTAAGATCAGGGCTAAACAGTACGGACAGACCAATCAGAGGCAAGATGGGGCGGGTCATGGAACCAGGAAGGGAAATCACAACAGACATCCCAAATGACGACAAGAGAGTCGGAGATGAGGAAAGGGAATATTCAAGCGGGCGATTTATATATTAAAAAAACTAGTGGAAGATAGCAGAGGGATTCTCTTCTTTAGATTTTTCGTTTAGCGATGTAGACCACGTCCAGGAAACCCACAATGCGTCTACTTGGCAACATTTGTACAAATGTATGCGTCTGGATAAAACAATGGTCCCAATGCAGCCCTAACTCTTTCGGGATACATTATACACCCCCGCTACCAAACCCCGCCGACCTCAACCGACGCACAGAGAGAGAGAGAGGGGGGGGAGCAGGGTTGGGGTGGGGGCGGGGTGTGGTGGTAGCAGGGGTGTATAATGTAGCCCAGAAGAGTCAGGGCTGCATGGGATTCTGGGTGTTTGTTCTGTTGTGTTTATGTTGTGTTAAGGTGCAGATGTTCTCCCGAAATGTGTTTGTCATTCATGTTTGGTTTTGGTTCAAAGTGTGGCGCATTATTAGTAAGTGTTAAAGTTGTTTTATATGGTCACCGTCAGTGTAACCTGTGTGGCTGTTGACCAAGTATGCCTTGCTGTCAAGCACGTGTGCAAGCAGAAGATGTATATTGTATAACAAGTGTTGGACTGGCACACTGTTAACACAGGTTGTAGCGGGCGCTAAATGCTGTACCATCATGGCACGCTCTTATTATAGCTGTAAGGGTGGAAATCGGTGAATATTAATCCCGGGAGTTTTCTGCGAGAGTCACTGAAATCCGGAAGTCTCACGGGAAAATTGGGGGGTTCAGCAAGTAAGCAGCTGAGCCACATCAGAGTGATCAAAGAGCCGCATGCGGCTCCGGAGCCGCGGGTTGCCGACCCCTGGTATAGACCCTAACGACCGCGTTATATCAAACTTTGAGTAGAGCACATTTCTTATATTTTTTTATATATTTTATTTATACAGTCCTGCACTTTAGTTCCTCGCTGTTGTTTCCATACACCCGAATAGGGAAGGGACGAGGGTTGAAAAGAAAAGAGGTGAGAACGATTTCCCTTGTGGATCAATAATGTTTGTCTAAGTCTAAGTGGCTTTTTTCCCACCAAAATATATACATTTATCAACAGTTTTAACTAATGCATTTTTTATTCATATTAATTATGTGTCTATTGCGACATTAATTGTTATTGTTTTATCCACCCAGCCCTACTGATTAGTGCCTTTCAATACCAATCGCAATACCGTCTCCAAACACAGTGTGGAACTGCTCCCCTAAGATAATAATCACCTCCATTTCTGCAAATAAACTACATTTCTTAACCTCTTAAGGCCCAAGCTGTTTGTTTACATGCTTGTTTTTATTTCTCTTTGCTATTTGGGCTTATTGGACCCTAATTAGAATAAAAACTAAGAATCATCTTTTGATATGATGTACTTAGTCCATAAGTACTAGAGATGCGCGGTTTGCGGACACAACCGCGGAGTCCGCGGATTATCCGCGGTTCGGGCAGTTGAAATAAAAAAAAATTAGATTTTATCCGCGGGTCGGGTGGGCGGTTGAAATAATAAAAAAAAAGATTTTAAATAGATTCAGGCGGGTGGCAGTTAAACCAATTCGGAAATATATATACATAGTTAAATGTTGTTACCCACATACGAAAAACGAGCAGGCACCTGCAGCATATGCCACAACAGAAGAAGAAGAAAAAAAGAGATGGACACTTTTACGGAGCGGAGAAGGGACGCCTCGCCGGGGTCCGGGACCAAGGCCCCTTCCCCCGAGAGGGCCCCACCGGGAGCCGTAGCTGAGGTGATCCGCGAGAAGGGCCCGACGCACGTCCAGGGTCACCACCGCGCCCACCGCACCGACACCCTGCCTCGTCCGCCTTCGCCGCGGCCGGCGTCACGCGCAGCAGGTAAGCAGCTTACCTGCCCGCCACCCCCGTGGCCGGGGGCTCGTAACAGGGGTCACTCCGCGCGCTCCGCCCGCGCAGCTTACCTGCCCGCCACCCCCGTTGCCGGGGGCGCGTAACAGGGGTCACTCCGCGCGCAGTGCGCTCACGAAAGGGGTGGGGCAAGCAGAACTGGCGCTGCGGGATGAACCGAACGCCGGGTTAAGGCGCCCGATGCCGACGCTCATCAGTCCCCAGAAAAGGTGTTGGTTGATATAGACAACAGGACGGTGGCCATGGAAGTCGGAACCCGCTAAGGCAGTGGTTCTCAAACTTTTTTTGTCATCCCCCACTTTGGACAAGGGGGAGTTTTCAAGCCCCACCTGCCCCCATCGCCCCAACAGAGCGCTAATGCCAAGCTTTAACATTTTCAAATTTATTGAACATCAAGTTGTATACATTCAAACTCAATAACATAAAATAACATTAAGTTCAATAATAAATAAAATAACTGTGCAGCTGTGGTATAACTTGCATCAAGTTCAATAATAAATAAAATAACTTCCATCAAGTTCAAAAATAAATAAAACAAAAGTGTTATAACTTGCATCAAGTTCAATAATAAATCAAAAAAAGTGTTATAACTTGCATCACGTTCAATAATAAATAAAAAAAACTGTTATAACTTGCATCAAGTTCAATAATAAATCAAAAAAAGTGTTATAACTCGCATCACGTTCAATAATAAATCAAAAAAAGTGTTATAACTTGCATCAAGTTCAATAATAAATCAAATAAAAGTGTTATAACTTGCATCAAGTTCAATAATAAATCAAAAAAAGTGTTATAACTTGCATCAAGTTCCATAATAAATCAAAAAAGTGTTATAACTTGCATCAAGTTCGATAATAAATCAAAAAGTGTTATAACTTGCATCATGTTCAATAATAAATCAAAAAAAGTGTTATAACTTGCATCAAGTTCAATAATAAATCAAATAACTTGCATCAAGTTCAATAATAAATCAAAAAAAGTGTTATAACTTGCATCAAGTTCAATAATAAATAAAACAAAAGTGTTATAACTTGCATCAAGTTCAATAATAAATCAAATAACTTGCATCAAGTTCAATAATAAATCAAAAAAAGTGTTATAGCTTGCATCAAGTTCAATAATAAATAAAACAAAAGTGTTATAACTTGCATCAAGTTCAATAATAAAAAAAAAGTGTTATAACTTGCATCAAGTTCAATAATAAATAAAACAAAAGTGTTATAACTTGCATCAAGTTCAATAATAAATCAAATAACTTGCATCAAGTTCAATAATAAATCAAAAAAAGTGTTATAACTTGCATCAAGTTCAATAATAAATAAAACAAAAGTGTTATAACTTGCATCAAGTTCAATAATAAAAAAAAAAGTGTTATAACTTGCATCAAGTTCAATAATAAATAAAACAAAAGTGTTATAACTTGCATCAAGTTCAATAATAAATCAAAAAAAAAGTGTTATAACTTGCATCAAGTTCAATAATAAATCAAATAACTTGCATCAAGTTCAATAATAAATACAATAAAAGTGCCACTTTGCAATCTTTGCAAAAAAAAAAAGGAGGGGCTATGCATTTGGCAAGACAGGGCAAGTGACAGCACTTTCCCCCAGGAGAGCCACCTTGCTTCACTGTGAAACAGCACAGCTGTATGATCAGCTCCCATTTCCTCACACAGTGCAGAGAACAGTCGCGCTTTCAGTGGTCGTGTTTTGATCAAATTTACCGCGCTCACAACATGTTAAAACCTCATTGAGTTCGGGGCTGAGCTGCCTTGACGCGAGTGCTTCCCGGTGAATGACACAGTGTGTGCCCGTCACATTTTTGTTTCTCTGCAGGCGCTGGCTCTGGCTCGACGACCTTTGAGGTGCGAGTCACAAATGTATATATTTGTGTAATTGTGATCCACACATTAGCCTGCTACCCATCCGCGCGAAAGTTTGTTCCGCTTAGCCCCGCCCCCATTAGTTACTGTTGCTATGTCTGTCAAACTTTCGCTCGTACCGAGAAATATAAAGCCAACAGTAAAAATAAGTACCGGTAATTTCCATTTATTTATATAGCGGATTTCACAGACATAATCACAAAGTGATTTACAGTGTGTATAGAAAATGAAAGCATAGTAAAAAAAATAATCTAAGAATATAATAATTTAAAAAAAAAAATTTAAAGTGAAATTTCCTCCCGTTCCTCGCGCCCCACCTGTCATGTCTCTATTCCCCACCAGTGGGGCGCGCTCCACACTTTGAGAAACGCGCTTGGAGGTGCGCTCAGCGCGGCTCCCAGATGATTGCTGCATTGGATCAGTCTCCTTTCTTTAACAGGCAAAAGCTTTATAACCTCACTAATGCCTTGCATCGTCTATATTAGATATATAACAACGGGCGGGTGCGGTGTTGATTAAATGTTAATTCGGGTGGATGCGGATGGTTGACGACTTTTGTGATGCGGTTGCGGATGAAATAATTGCCTATTCGCGCATCTCTAATAAGTACACAAACGTGTACTTCATGTTTAGTGACATGCTAATTCTTATTTTTACACTTTTTTTTTCCAAATTCCATTGTATGTTATACTCTTCTGACACCACCAGGTGGCAGTATAAGTGTCCACATAAGCGGCCATAAGACCCCAATTCAGTAGTGTACACAATTTTGGAAATAAGAGCTAAGAGGTGCTGTCCACGCATGTGGCCACTAAGACTTTAAATATTTTTAACATCATTATCAAGTATATTATCACTGGAGGATGAGGATAAACATGTTACACACCGAGAGGACGCTAGGAGCAGGCATGCTAATAGCAATGCTAACCACAAAGTTAGCGTGAAACAAGAGAATAAATAATTGCTTGGTAAAGTTAAAGAAGTTTAGCAGATATTAACAACAATTAATAAGTATATTAATAAGAGTTTTAGAGAGGATAATAGAACCACTGTTGGTGTGTCAATATTGTCACAGTCAGTAAATTGGTGGTGCGTCGATATCAAGGGTAGTATCAGTATGTGACCGATACCAGTAGTTACATCGATACTTTTATTTGATCCAAATACATTTTTTTGCCGTTTTTTTGTTAATGTGTGTTAGTAATTTCCAAGACACAGGAGGACTTTGAGACAAAAACTAAATTATATTGTAGCGTCCCGGAAGAGTTAGTGCTGCAAGGGGTTCTGGGTATTTGTTCTGTTGTGTGTATGTTGTGTTACGGTGCGGATGTTCTCCCGAAATGTGTTTGTCATTCTTGTTTGGTGTGGGTTCACACTGTGGCGCATATTTGTAACAGTGTTAAAGTTGTTCATACGGCCACCCTCAGTGTGACCTGTATGGCTATTGACCAATTATGTCTTGCATTCACTTGTGTGTGTGAAAAGCCGCAGGTATTATGTGATTGGGCCGGCACGCAAAGGAAGGTGTTTTAAAAAATTATACATTTTTGCTTTTTGATACCGATAATTTTGAAACCGATACCAATAATTTCCGATATTACATTTTAAAGCATCCCTAATTTGAAGTATTGTGCTGATATTGTTAAACTGTCAATAGCACTCACAATAAACATGTACAGTTAATACATGTGATGGGTATCAGTATCGGCCGATATCACCGGTAGATAATCGGTATGGGAATCGGCAGTTTCAGAGCCCCCCGACTCATCCACTTGTGTTTGTGCTCCTAACAGATCCGAGGTAACAGAAGAGGAGACGGACGTGAATCGTAAATCGACCGCGTTCACCAGCGTCCCTCCGCTCCTCGCCACCTCCTCTTCCACGCTGGGCTTCACGCCGCAGCCTTCCACCCAGGCCACCATCTCCTCCACCACCGGCGCCCCGACTCCGCCCCAGCAGATGTCCGCGGCACCCCCGGCTCTCGGCCGAGTTCCCACGGCATCGGCCAAGACGACCCGGCCCGCCGACGTCACCGCCTGGCAGCGGGAAACCAGCGCGGGCGCCACCACGCCGCAAGGTCCACACTCCGCTGCCACGCACACCCGCACCAACCCTACGGAGCGCACAGAGGCTCCGCCCACCACACGCGTGCCCACAGACAGGGTGACCACAGAGGAGGTGGAAGCGTCATCTCCCACTCATGTTCAGCCCACCAAGGCAGCTCCACCAAGTGAGTAATAACCAAATCCTTTTCAATTTGAGCACATTCTTATCATGCAGTGGCTTTATTTTTGTTATATGATTAGGGTCATTATAACGTGGTTTGCAATCATGTGACCTCGGACACTTCTGGGTTTCAGGCGATGGTCTAAGTCCCATCAGGCCAGCGCTCGAATTTTAGCGCCCTCGTCATTTGCCGTAATGCCCAAAAAATTGACCAACATTTGCGGCAAGAACATGCCAAGACCGCCCTTGACTTTTTACTTGTTACCGGACAAGGGATATAATAGTAAACAGTATAATGATAATTTGCGATCATTCCCGACGGTTAATAATACCGTTTAATTGTTTAATGATCTTCTTCCGCTTATCCGAGGTCGGGTCGCGGGGGCAGCAGCCTAAGCAGGGAAGCCCAGACTTTCCTCTCCCCAGCCACTTCGTCCAGCTCTTCCTGTGGGACCCCGAGGCGTTCCCAGGCCAGCCGGGAGACATAGTCTTCCCAACGTGTCCTGGGTCTTCCCCGCGGCCTCCTACCGGCCGGACGTGCCCTAAACACCTCCCTAGGGAGGCGTTCGGGTGGCATCCTGACCAGATGCCCGAACCACCTCATCTGGCTCCTCTCGATGTGGAGGAGCAGCGGCTTTACTTTGAGCTCCCCCCGGATGACAGAGCTTCTCACCCTATCTCTAAGGGAGAGCCCCGCCACCCGGCGGAGGAAACTCATTTCGGCCGCTTGTACCCGTGATCTTGTCCTTTCGGTCATAACCCAAAGTTCATGACCATAGGTGAGGATGGGAACGTAGATCGACCGGTAAATTGAGAGCTTTGCCTTCCGGCTCAGCTCCTTCTTCACCACAACGGATCGATACAGCGTCCGCATTACTGAAGACGCCGCACCGATCCGCCTGTCGATCTCACGATCCACTCTTCCCTCACTCGTGAACAAGACTCCAAGGTACTTGAACTCCTCCACTTGGGGCAAGATCTCCTCCCCAACCTCGGAGATGGCACTCCACCCTTTTACGGGTGAGAACCATGGACTCGGACTTGGAGGTGCTGATTCTCATCCCAGTCGCTTCACACTCGACTGCGAACCGATCCAGCGAGAGCTGAAGATCCTGGCCAGATGAAGCCATCAGGACCACATCATCTGCAAAAAGCAGAGACCTAATCCTGCAGCCACCAAACCGGATCCCCTCAACGCCTTGACTGCGCCTAGAAATTCTGTACATAAAAGTTATGAACAGAATCGGTGACAAAGGGCAGCCTTGGCGGAGTCCAACTCTCACTGGAAACATGTCCGACTTACTGCCGGCAATGCGGACCACGCTCTGGCACTGATCATACAGGGAGCGGACTGCCACAATCAGACAGTCCGATACCCCATACTCTCTGAGCACTCCCCACAGGATTTCCCGAGGGACACGGTCGAATGCCTTCTCCAAGTCCACCAAACACATGTAGACTGGTTGGGCAAACTCCCATGCACCCTCAAGGACCCTGCCGAGAGTATAGAGCTGGTCCACAGTTCCACGACCAGGACGAAAACCACACTGTTCCTCCTGAATCCGAGGTTCGACTATCCGGCGTAGCCTCCTCTCCAGTACACCTGAATAGACCTTACCGGGAAGGCTGAGGAGTGTGATCCCACGATAGTTAGAACACACCCTCCGGTTCCCCTTCTTAAAGAGAGGAACCACCACCCCGGTCTGCCAATCCAGAGGTACCGCCACCGGAAAAACTTCATTTATTAATGCATTTTCAGCGACACAAAGTCAGGCGCATGCGCACTAGCGTCGTTTGGCTTGATAATCATGGCGGACTAACTACACCGACTTTGCTGCGGAGATTTCCCCTCGGAGTAAACGGAGCCAAGCGCTTGGTTTAACGTCATTTTCCCTCGCTTCCCGTCGTGCGTTTAAGAGCGCACTGCTGTGTTTAGATGGAGACAGGTGTGGACAATATTGGAGACACTTGTCCCCACAAGGAGAAAACTATTTGATGTGTTGCAGGAGGCGATGTGTCGTGAACGTTGTTACAACTTGTTTATAAAGTCTTTACTTTGTTTACTGGGATAATCACTCCTCCACTGTATCAGTGTTCAAAAAGATAGATAGATAGATAGATAGATAGATAGATAGATAGATAGATAGATAGATAGATAGATAGCACTTTATTGATTCCTTCAGGAGAGTTCCCTCAGGAAAATTAAAATTCCAGCAGCAGTGTACAGAGTTGAGATCAAATTTAAAAAGTAAAAAGTAAATAATGGGGTTATAAATGGAAACAAAATAGAAAAATATTACAATAAGAATTAAAAAAAAAAGCAACAATGAGAATAATAATATAACAGTAAAATAAGAACATAACAAGAGAAACTAGGCAGTAGTGACCATGTATTGCACTGTTATTGTTTTGCATCCCCTGTCATCCGTGTACCCACCCTCCCCCCTAGATATAATGTTTCGTCATCTCATCGAATTGAACGCAGGCTGTGAAGATTGTGTATTCGATGTGAGAGGTATCACTCCGGGGTTTTTTTTTTGTTGGCCAAACTGTTGTACTGAAACACTAGGGAGGCGTTGGAAAAGAACAAAGCTTGTTTATTAGGCTTCATCTTCATTAGCCAAACTGCTTTGTGTTTTATTTTGATATCAAAAAGTAAACACCGGGTTTTGTTTACATTAATTATGTTTTTTTTATGTCACTTCATAAATCATTCATGTGACATCATTTTGTTAATGTGTTATTGTTTAGTTGATTCCTATACGACGTATTTCTGCTCAATCTCTTAATGGATCTGTCCCGATACATCATCTACATGATGTACATGACTTAAAAAAAAATACAAATAAAAACTCTTTATCAAAATGTAAAAATAGAGATAAAGGCATCATGTAATGACAAAAAGCTGACAAGTTGATGTTATTAAAGAATAAAAAAAACCGAATATTTGTCTATAAATATATAGATAACGTTTATCTATCGTCTTTTTATTAAGGCTGCAACAACTAATCGATTAAATTTATTAAAATTGATTATTGAAATAGTTGGCGATTATTTTAGTCATCAATTCGTTGGATCTATGCTATGCGCATGCGCAGAGGTTACTTTTTTTCTTTTTTTTAAAAATAAACCTTTATTTATAAACTGCAACATTTACAAACAGCTGAGAAACAATAATCAAAATAAGTATGGTGCCAGTATGCTGTTTTTTTCCCAATAAAATACTGTAAAGGATAAAATTGTAGTTTGTCTCCCTTTATCCGATTATTAATCGATTAATCGAAGTAATAATCAACAGATTAATCGATTATCAAATTAGTTGTTAGTTGCAGCCCTACTTTTTATTAGACATTACAATTTACATGATGGTATTACGTTCACACCCCAACACTGCTTTACTTAACAAGAACACTGTTTATTATATGTATGTGTGTGTGTGTGTGTGTGTGTGTGTGTGTGTGTGTGTGTGTATATATATATATATATATATATATATATATATATATATATATATATATATATATATATATATATATATATATATATATATATATATATATCCTGCCTTGAAAGAAAATAATTTTTGCCTTGGTGCCCTAAAATATGAGCCCTCCTTTAAGGCAAATTCGTGCAGATTTTGTCTTATTTTGAAATGTTTAGAGGCAAATATATAAGCCATCATGAAACGAATATTTAATATGGGATGGAGTGGATTCATACAGTCTTAAGAAAAATATATTTAATGACAAACCAAGACGTTGCTAAGATGTAAATATTTTCTTTAAAAAGGCAAAAAAAAATGTATGCATACATGTAAAACAAATCTGTTATTAAATTAAATGTTTTGATTGTTTCTGCTTATTGTACAATGTACTGTTATTTATTTTCCGCGGATTTCTCTAATCCTTTTAGTCACTGTTTCTTTATTGAAACGATTAACAACCGTAGTGCTACAATAATGCACATTTAAAAAAATAAAATCACACACAAAAGTCCTTTTGGTGCCCTCACAAACGACCACAAATCACAAACATCCTTTACTTTAACAACCGTAGTGCTACAATAATGCACATTTTAAACAATTTAATCACACACAGAAGTCCTTTTGGTGCCCTCACAAACGACCAGAAATCACAAACATCCTTAACTACAACCGCAGTGCTACAATAACACTTATTTTCAAAAGTAAAATCCACTTACATTACCGATTTGTCCAGCGCGTACCCCGCCTACCACCCGAATGCAGCTGGGATAGGCTCCAACCGAACAAGAGGTCGTCTTTGCCTCCGCTGTGAAATAAGTCGGCTTTTGCATCTTTCTCCGGTCTCATCACAATTAAAAACGTGCTTCCTAAATCTCTTCTATACGTGCGAGCACAAAATGTCTGCCAGGAGGACACAAAATGAATGAAGCGTTCGCACACAAGAGGCGTGGTCACGTAAATCGAAAACTTGGCAAACGGAAGCATTCGTAAATGGAGAAAACAGGTACCAATAGGTAAGAAAAGTTAGTTTTGCATAATAGAGGCACCACTCTACTGTCAATAATTTAAGATGCCAGATGGACACCCTCGTGCACACATCAAGCCGCCTGTCTTCTAAACACCTTCTCATCTGACTAATATCCCACTGCTGTCCTCCCTGATCTCCAGGAGACCCTTGTGTGTCCAACCCGTGTCTGAATGGGGGGATGTGCGTGAGCTACGAGCACCGGCGGTTCAGGTGCGGCTGTCCGCAGGCCTGGACGGGGCCCACCTGCAACCAAGGTGAGTGTTCAGGAGAGAACGCACAAAAGCTAACACAAATAATAACAGAAGAAAAAGATGTTTTGACAACAACAGATTATCTCTGAATCTCAGTAAAACTAAATGGTAACAGTCGAAGGGAAAGTCTAACACAAATACAAATAGACGGAGTAGATATTGAAAGAGTAAAAGAGAACACATTTTTGGGTGTAATAATAGACAAGCGGTAGAAAATGGATGGATAATAGGTGATAAAATGAACTGGAAACCTCATGTAAAAATATACAACATAAAGTAGCAAGAAACACATCAATAATGCATAAAGCAAAACATGTTCTGGACTAGAGATTAGGGATGTCCCGATCCGATATTTGGATCGGATCGGCCGCCGATATTTGCAAAAAAATGCGTATCGGCAAGGCATGGGAAAATACAGATCCAGATCCAGTTAAAAAAAAACTCCGCTCCGTGTTTTCCAATGCACCTATTTAAATAGTACATTCCACTTTTTTGCTGCTCCCTTATTTCCGTTCCGCATTTTCCAGCACACCTTCAACACATCCACAGGTCATGCAGTTGCTTTTAGCTGCTGGCATTACACGACAGGCTCTTTTCACTCTTTCCTGTGTCTCCCTCTCACAGACCGCAAGCGCACCTTCTTACACACGTCACATACTGTCACGTCATACGTCACATACTGTCACGTCTAAGGCTGCAGCTAACGATTATTTTTCTATCGATTAATCTATAGATTATTTTTTCGATTAATCGGTTAATCTATAGATTATTTTTTTCGATTAATCTATAGATTCTTTTTCCTTTTACCGATTATTTTTTTTTATTTAAAATGAAGACGAAAAAATAAATGTAGGCCAGTTTTTTCAAAAGGCATGGCTTTTATTTACAAAAAAAAAAGTATGGCCACTGAGTCAACATTGACAACAACATGACAAAATATTCTGTAACAATGTAAACATTTAACAAAATTAAAAGTAGCTTATTTGCTTTTAATGTGCAAATATAAAAGTAAACATCCAGTGCAAATCTTAATATTCTGCAATAGTATAAGCAATTCAAAAGTAAAAGTATTGCTTATTTTGCTTTAAAATGTGCAAAAATAAAGATAAACATCCAATTAAAAAAAGTGCAAAACGGAAATATTCTGTAACAACAGTGTAAACATTTCAACAAAAGTAAAAGTATTGCTTATTTGCTAAAATGTGCAAAAATAAAGATAAACATCCAATACAAAAAAGTGCAAAACGAAATATTCTGTAACAACAGTGTAAACATTTCAACAAAAGTAAAACTTTTGCTTATTTTGCTTAATAACACAACAATGATAGTATGATTAAAGTGAAAGTTAATTGTTCGTTTGTACATGGTATACGTAATTGTTAATGTTGTAAAAGGTATTTGCACAACTAATTAACGTTAGCGTTAAAGAGGAGCGCGTCTTTGTAAACACTGAACAGGCACGCCAAACGTTCCTCTCAGAGCGAAACGGTGCTTTAGTTTATGAATTTACAACGCAGATACAAATGACACATTCATGTTTTTGTGTAATGATGACAACGTATACTCACGCGGACGATTGACTAGTTGATGGTGATGGCAAGAACACTGCCGTTGTGCTGCTATGATAGGCCATTTCCGCTCGACACAGTGTGCATACAACAACATTATTAGCAGAGGTGGGTAGAGTAGCCAGAAATTGTACTCAAGTAAGAGTACTGTTACTTTAGAGATTTATTACTCAAGTAAAAGTAAGGAGTAGTCACCCAAATATTTACTTGAGTAAAAGTAAAAAGTATGTTGTGAAAAAACTACTCAAGTACTGAGTAACATACACACACATATATATATATATATATATATATATATATATATATATATATATATATATATATATATATGTGTGTGTGTGTGTGTGTATATATATATATACACACACACACACACACACACACACATATATATATATATATACATACATTGATATATACAGTATATAATTTATATTTATTTATTTTGCCGTTTTTGTTTACATGTTAAAGGTGTTTTAATGAATATACATGCATGTTTAACATATAGATTCCTTTCTTTCATGAAGACAAGAATATAAGTTGGTGTATTACCTGATTCTGATGACTTGCATTGATTGTAATCAGGAAGTAGTGCTGGTAACGTCCACGTTTTCAAATGGAGGAGAAAAAAAGTTCCTCCTTTCTGTCTAATACCACATGAAAGTGGTTGTTATTTGGCATCTTATTTGTCCACCTTCCATATTCGTTTTTATACCCTTTACAAGAAATACATTGGCGGCAAACTCCGTAGCTTGCTAGCTTGTTTGCGCTGGCTTTCGGAGACTCTTATTTTGAAAGCGCAGGCGCGATGGAGCGGGACTTTTATTGTGAAGACAGGAACTGTGCAGTCAGTCTTTACGGTTGAAATAAAAAAAGGGTCTTTTTTCCTTCACACTTTTGATTGATTGATTGGAACTTTTATTAGTAGATTGCACAGTACAGTGCATATTCCGTACAATTGACCACTAAATGGTAACACCCGAAGTTAGCTCGGAGCCAGTCAGGTCATGTGACCCCTGGCTCTGTTTGATTGGTCCAACGTCACCAGTGACTGCATCTGATTGGTGGAACGAAGTGAAACGTCACCAGTAACGCAGGCACTATGAAGGTCTGTCTGACAGACCAAAACAAACAAAGCGTGCATTAACAGATCGATAAAAATTAGTAGCGAGTAGCGAGCTGAATATAGATAAAAGTAGCGGAGTAAAAGTTCTTCTTAGGCCGTTTATTGAAATACTCCCACACTTTTGACGACTTTTGGCGTGCTTTTTTCCCCTCGCTCGCACCGCTCGCATCGTCTGCTTTGCGCTCCGCCATGACGGTAGTGTGACGTAAATATGTGACGCGTCGACGAACAAAAACGTCCTCGACGTATTTACGTAACCGATGACGTCGACTACGTCGACGCGTCGTTTCAGCCCTAGTCACGTCATATGTCACATACTGTCACGTCATACGTCACATACTGTCACGTCATACGTCACATACGTATACGTCCTCCCCGAGCAGAGAGGTAGCAGCATGGCTAACGTTAGCTGTGATGCTAGCGCAGCCGTGTGACCAACGTTCTCTCTAAGGTGCGCGCTTGTGCAATTGCGCACTGTTTAAACGTCCTCTGCGCATAGCAATTATATGCCACGCACAAAATCAAATAAAAAAATAAGCGCATAACAATTTTCGACACACGGACACGACAGAGAAAACAGTTTTCGTCATCATTGTTCAAATATTGTGACGTCTGTCGAGACGCTTATCTCCATTCGGTGCCACACGCCCACACCATCAAAATGCCGAGGCAAAAATTTCCAGATCAACACCGTATGAAAAAATTAGTGATTTTTTTTTTAGTTGTGATTTCCTTCTCTGCATGAAAGTTTAAAAGTAGCATATATTAATGCAGTATGAAGAAGAATGTTTTAATGTAGACATGCAAGCCTTGAAAGAACATTTTGAAAATCAAGACTACATTTCCTGCAAATGGGTGCATTTCTACCCTATATTTTAACTTTAGATTTATTCTCATATCAAACTCTTTTGGCTGTCTTTTTGACACTTACATCCGGCGCCCCCCTCCACACCCTGGATTATAAATAATGTAAATAATTCAATGTGATTATCTTGTGTGATGACTGTATTATGATGATAGTATATATCAGATAGTATATATCTGTATCATGAATCAATTTAAGTGGACCCCGACTTAAACAAGTTGAAAAACTTATTGGGGTGTTACCATTTAGTGGTCAATTGTACGGAATATGTACTTCACTGTGCAACCTACTTGTAAAAGTCTCAATCAATCAATCAAAACACACAAAATCATCATACTGCTGTGATTATATGCATCAAGTGTTCATTCAAGGCTAAGGCAAAATATCGAGATATATATCGTGTATCGCAATATGGCCTTAAAATATCGCAATATTAAAAAAAGGCCATATCGCCCAGCCCTAGTTCAATGATGCCATTTCTGTTTGTCATGTATAATTTTGTCTATTTTGTGTTTATCCTTGAATAAACAGGTCAGTTTCTTGTTACCAACCATTGTGTATTATTCAAACTCCCCTAATTCAGCTGGCTAGTTGTTATCAAGAGTACTAAAACCCTTTTCAACATGATTCTGACAACTAAGTAGGCTAAATAACTTTAAACTTTAATACATGCTCGGATAGGCCATTATCGGTCAGTATCGGTATCGGTCAGTATCGGTATCGGATCGGAAGTGCAAAAACCTGGATCGGGACATCCCTACTAGAGATGTCCGATAATGGCTTTTTTGCCGATATCCGATATTGTCCAACTCTTAATTACCGATTCCGATATCAACCGATACCGATATATACAGTCTTGGAATTCAATCTATCAATCAATGTTTATTTATATAGCCCTAAATCACAAGTGTCTCAAAGGGCTGCACAAGCCACAACGACATCCTCGGTACAGAGCCCACATAAGGGCAAGGAAAAACTCACCCAGTGGGACGTCGATGTGAATGACTATGAGAAACCTTGGAGAGGACCGCATATGTGGGTAACCCCCCCCCCCCCCCCCCCCTCTAGGGAGACCGAATGCAATGGATGTCGAGTGGGTCTAACATAATATTGTGAGAGGACAGTCCATAGTGGATCCAGCATAACAGTAAGAGTCCAGTCCACATTAACACATTATTATGCCTCATTTTGTTGTGATGCCCCGCTGGATGCATTAAACAATGTAACTAGGTTTTCCAAAATAAATCAACTCACGTTATGGAAAAAAAAATGCCAACATGGCACTGCCATATTTATTATTGAAGTCACAAAGTGTATTATTTTTTTTTAACATGCCTCAAAACAGCAGCTTGGAATTTGGGGGGGCGGGGTTGAGGTGGGTATAATGTAGCGTCCTGGAAGAGTTAGTGCTGCAAAGGGTTCTGGGTATTTGTTCTGTTGTGTTTATGTTGTGTTACGGTGCGGATGTTCTCCCGAAATGTGTTTGTCATTCCTGTTTGGTGTGGGTTCACAGTGTGGCGCATATTTGTAACAGTGTTAAAGTTGTTTATACGGTCACCCTCAGTGTGACCTGTATGGCTGTTGACCAAGTATGCATGCATACTTATCGGACATCTCTATTCTGGACCAAAATCACTTCATATTCTCTACTGCAGTGGTTATCAACCTTTTTTCAGCAATGTACCCCCTGTGAATTTTTTTTTAATTCAAGTACCCCCTAATCAGAGCAAAGCATTTTTGGTTGAAAATAAAGAGATAAAGAAGTAAAATACAGCACTATGTCATCAGTTTCTGATTTATTAAATTGTATAACAGTGCAAAATATTGCTCATTTGTTGTGGTCTTTCTTGAACTGTTTGGAAAAAAAGATATAAAAATAACTAAAAACTTGTTGAAAAATAAACAAGTGATTCAATTATAAATAAAGACTTCTACACATAGAAGTAATCATCAACTTAAAGTGCCTTTTTTGGGGATTGTAATAGAGAGCCATCTGGATTCATGAACTTAATCCTAAACATTTCTCCACAAAAAAAGAAATCTTTAACATCAATATTTATGGAACATGTCCACAAAAAAATCTAGCTGTCAACACTGAATATTGCATTGTTGCATTGTTGCATTGTAATGAATGGAATAGCCTACTTGATTTGATGTTACATTCATATTTTGTTGAAGTATTATTCAATAAATATACTTTATAAAGGATTTTTGAATTGTTGCTATTTTTAGAATATTAAAAAAAAAAATATCTCACGTACCCCTTGGCATACCTTCAAGTACCCCCAGGGGTACGCGTACCCCCATTTGAGAACCACTGCTCTACTGCTCACTAGTGTTACCATATCTGAGTTATTGTGTAGAAATATGGGAAATAACTACAAAAGTACACTTCTAGGGATGTCCCGATCCAGGTTTTTGCACTTCCGATCCGATACCGATATTGTTTTTGCATTTCCGATCCGATACCGATACTGACCGATACCGATACTGGCCTATCCGAGCATGTATCAAAGTTTAAAGTTATTTAGCCTACTTAGTTGTCAGAATCATGTTGGAAAGGGTTTTAGTACTCTTGATAACAACTAGCCAGCTGAATTAGGGGAGTTTGAATAATACACAATGGTTGGTAACAAGAAACTGACCTGTTTATTCAAGGATAAACACAAAATAGACAAAATTATACATGACAAACAGAAATGGCATCATTGAACTAGGGCTGGGCGATATGGCCTTTTTTTAATATTGCGATATTTTAAGGCCATATTGCGATACATGATATATATCTCGATATTTTGCCTTAGCCTTGAATGAACACTTGATGCATATAATCACAGCAGTATGATGATTCTATGTGTTTTGATTGATTGATTGAGACTTTTATTAGTAGGTTGCACAGTGAAGTACATATTCCGTACAATTGACCACTAAATGGTAACACCCCAATAAGTTTTTCAACTTGTTTAAGTCGGGGTCCACTTAAATTGATTCATGATACAGATACATACTATCAGATATATACTATCATCATAATACAGTCATCACACAAGATAATCACATTGAATTATTTACATTATTTATAATCCAGGGTGTGGAGGGTAAGTGTCAAAAAGACAGCCAAAAGAGTTTGAAATGAGAATAAATCTAAAGTTAAAATATAGGGTAGAAATGCACCCATTTGCAGGAAATGTAGTCTTGATTTTCAAAATGTTCTTTCAAGGCTTGCATGTCTACATTAAAACATTCTTCTTCATACTGCATTAATATATGCTACTTTTAAACTTTCATGCAGAGAAGGAAATCACAACTAAAAAAATCACTAATTTTTTCATACGGTGTTGATCTGGCATTTTGATGGTGTGGACGTGTGGCACCGAATGGAGATAAGCGTCTCGACAGACGTCACAATATTTGAACAATGATGACGAAAACTGTTTTCTCTGTCGTGTCCGTGTGTCGAAAATTGTTCTGCGCTTATTTTTTTATTTGATTTTGTGCGTGGCATATAATTGCTATGCGCAGAGGACGTTTAAACAGTGCGCAATTGCACAAGCGCGCACCTTAGAGGGAACGTTGGTCACACGGCTGCGCTAGCATCACAGCTAACGTTAGCCATGCTGCTACCTCTCTGCTCGGGGAGGACGTATACGTATGTGACGTATGACGTGACAGTATGTGACGTATGACGTGACATTATGTGACGTATGACGTGACAGTATGTGACGTATGACGTGACATTATGTGACGTATGACGTGACAGTATGTGACGTATGACGTGACATTATGTGACGTATGACGTGACAGTATGTGACGTATGACGTGACAGTATGTGACGTATGACGTGACATTATGTGACGTATGACGTGACAGTATGTGACGTGTGTAAGAAGGTGCACTTGCTGTCTGTGAGAGGGAGACACAGAAAAGAGTGAGAAGAGCCTGTCGTGTAATGCCAGCAGCTAAAAGCAACTGCGTGAGAATCCACAGACCTGTGGATGTGTTGAAGGTGTGCTGGAAAATGCGGAACGGAAATTACGGAGCAGCAGAAAAGTGGAATGTATTATTTAAATCGGTGCGTTGGAAAACACGGACCGGAGTTTTTTTTTAAACTGGATCTGGATCAGCATTTTCCCATGCCTTGCCGATACGCAATTTTTGGCAAATATCGGCAGCCGATCCGATCCAAATATCGGTTCGGGACATCCCTATACACTTCATTCACTAACTGTGTTACAAAAGAGATCAATTAGAATAATACGTGACGGATAAAGACAACATACAAACTTTATTTATTGAATCACAAATATTGAAATTCAACGATTTGGTGCATTTTAAACATCTAAAATGATGCAGCAAGCAAACTATAACCTGCTAGCCAAGAATGTACAACAATTCTTCTCAACAAAAGAGGAGAAATATAACTTTAGAGGAACATTTTATTCAAAATATTTGTACGCACGTACAACACTTAAAACTAGAGATATCCGATAATATCGGACTGCCGATATTATCGGCCGATAAATGCTTTAAAATGTAATATCGGAAATTATCGGTATCTTCAAAATTATTGGTATCGATTTCAAAAAGTAAAATGTATGACTTTTTAAAACGCCGCTGTACGGAGTGGTACACGGACGTAGGGAGAAGTACAGAGCAATTGCGTCTCCCAGTCATACTTGCCAACCCTCCCCATTTTCCCGGGAGACTCCCGAATTTCAGTGTCCCTCCCGAAAATCGCCCGGGGCAACCATTCTCCCGATTTCCACCCAGACAACAATATTGGGGGCGTGCCTTAAAGGCACTGCCTTTGCGTGCCGGCCCAGTCACATAATATCTATGGCTTTTGACACACTCACAAGTGAATGCAAGGCATACTTGATCAACAGACATACAGGTCACACTGAGGGTGGCCGTATAAACAACTTTAACACTGTTACAAATATGCGCCACACTGTGAACCCACACCAAACAAGAATGACTAACACATTTCGGTAGAACATCCGCACCGTAACACAACATAAACACAACAGAACAAATACCCAGAACCCCTTGCAGCACTAACTCTTCCGGGACGCTACAATATACACCCCCCTCAACCCCGCCTACCTCAACCTCCTCATGCTCTCACAGGGAGAGCATGTCCCAAATTCCAAAAAATAATGCACTTTGTGACTTCAATAATAAATATGGCATTTTTTTCCATAACTTGAGTTGATTTATTTTGGAAAACCTTGTTACATTGTTTAATGCATCCAGCGGGGCATCACAACAAAATTAGGCATAATAATGTGTTAATTCCACGACTGTATATATCGGCATCGGTTGATATCGGAATCGGTAATTAAGAGTTGGACAATATCGGAATATCGGATATCGGCAAAAAAGCCATTATCGGACATCTCTACTTAAAACCTTTAGTATATCCGTTTGTGGAAATAAATGATGAGACTGTTCAAACTACAAGTGTTCACAAAGTACAACAAAGAACAATTATGAACATATTGAACCCTTTTTAAAAATAAATAAAGATTATTTATGTTTTCAATATTTGTTTACTTACTATGGTATATTATTTATTCACTGTTCTGTTACAGAGAACAAGGTAAATGGGATACAATTGCTATGGTACGAAAAGGGGTAGGATTAAATAAGCTCAGCTTCTTCCTACTCCTTTTCGGACGTGCTGTATTGAAACAACTGGAAATATGTGATGCATGACGTTTCGTATGCATGTTCCACATACACTGAACTGTTCTGTCTCCGTGACAACAACATGAGCCTTTGCAGCAGTCATGCTGTGTAAAGAATCAATGAAAGCCAGAAATAAAAACATAACTGGGCGATGGCACACGTGTCTTTGGTAACCGTCAACAACAAATGATGCATGTTGACATTCCTTAAATACAAAGTATGTTTGTGCAGACATGGATGAGTGTGAGAAGGACCCCTGCCCTGTGGGCTCCACGTGCGTGAACACCAGGGGCTCCTTCAGCTGCGAATGTCCGCTCGGCTTCCACCTGGAGGACGGACGCACTTGCACCAGAGGTAACAGCTCCTCGCCATGGTTTGTCACGGGCGCCGTGTTTTTTAATTGTCTGCGTGTCGTGTGACCCTCCGCAGCAAAAACGTTCCTGGGAACATTCAGCCTAAATAAAGTGTCCCACGACAACCGAGTCTTCAAGAGCGCCACCGTGCACGAGATCCAGAGAGAGCTTCTTCAGCTGGTGAGAAACAGTCCCCTAATGCAGTGTTTTTCAACCTTTTCTGAGACAAGGCACATTTTTTTCATTGAAAAATTCCCGAGGCACACCGCGAGCAGAAAATGTTAAAAAAAAAATTCAACTCGGCAGCCGATATTGACAGTAGAAAGTTGTTCTCGCAATTGTTGGATATGACTTTAAAGCATAACCAAGCATGCATCAATATAGCTCTTGTCTCAAAGTAGGTGTACTGCATACTTGCCAACCCTCCCGAATTTTGCGGGAGACTCCCGAAATTCAGCGCCTCACCCGAAAACCTCCCGGGACAAATATTCTCCCGAAAATCTCCCGATTTTCAGCCGGAGCTGAAGGCCACGGCCCCTCCAGCTCCATGCGGACCTGAGTGAGGACAGCCTTTTTTCACGATGGAAGGACAACAGGGTGACAAGAACTAAATCATCCAGACTAGAGATAAATTGTATTATTATGTTTATCTTACCTAAAAATAAATATATTTATTAATTAAAAAAAAAAAACGAAATACATTTTGACTATATTTTGCCAAAAACATCAAAATTAATTGTATTTTTATTTGTATTTTTTCTGACTCCTTATTACATCCAGCCATAGAATTATACCGGTACATTAAAATAAACATATTTGAAATAATTAATTTTAAATTATCATAATAATTCATTTAAAATGACCATATTTAATTATTAAAATCATTGCTTGTTTATCAACAACTTTACCATTTTATTCATTACAATTTGAAGCTCTCAGAAGCCAAGTTATCTTATATTCATGTTATATTTATGCAAGTTTGAAGTATCAATTATCTAAACACAGATTTGTTTGCATATTTTCAGGATGTATATATATATATATATATATATATATATATATATATATATATATATATATATATATATATGTGTGTGTATGTATATATGTGTGTATGTATATATGTATATATATATATATATATATATATATATATATATATATATATATATATATACAGGTAAAAGCCAGTAAATTAGAATATTTTGAAAAACTTGATTTATTTCAGTAATTGCATTCAAAAGGTGTAACTTGTACATTATATTTATTCATTGCACACAGACTGATGCATTCAAATGTTTATTTCATTTAATTTTGATGATTTGAAGTGGCAACAAATGAAAATCCAAAATTCCGTGTGTCACAAAATTAGAATATTACTTAAGGCTAATACAAAAAAGGGATTTTTAGAAAAGTTGGCCAACATTTCTAAAAATCCCTTTTTTGTATTAGCCTTAAGTAATATTCTAATTTTGTGACACACGGAATTTTGGATTTTCATTTGTTGCCACTTCAAATCATCAAAATTAAATGAAATAAACATTTGAATGCATCAGTCTGTGTACAATGAATAAATATAATGTACAAGTTACACCTTGCGCGAGGTAGAGAAGTTCCGGTTGGATATAGTCGGACTCACCTCGACGCACAGCAAGGGCTCTGGAACCAGTTCTCTCGAGAGGGGCTGGACTCTCTTCCACTCTGGCGTTGCCAGCAGTGAGAGGGGACGGGCTGGGGTGGCAATTCTTGTTGCCCCCCGGCTCAGAGCCTGCATGTTGGATTTCAACCCGGTGGACGAGAGGGTAGCTTCCCTCCGCCTTCGGGTGAGGGGACGGGTCCTGACTGTTGTTTGCGCTTACGCGCCAAACAGCAGCTCAGAGTACCCACCCTTTTTGGATTCACTCGAGGGAGTACTTGAGAGTGCTCCCCCGGGTGATTCCCTCGTTCTACTGGGGGACTTCAACGCTCATATTGGCAACGACAGTGAAACCTGGAGAGGCGTGATTGGGAAGAATGGCCGCCCGGATCTGAACCCAAGTGGTGTTTTGTTATTGGACTTTTGTGCCCGTCACGGATTGTCCATAACGAACACCATGTTCAAGCATAAGGGTGTCCATATGTGCACTTGGCACCAGGACACCCTAGGCCGCAGTTCTATGATCGACTTTGTAGTTGTGTCATCGGATTTGCGGCCTCATGTTTTGGACACTCGGGTGAAGAGAGGGGCGGAGCTTTCTACCGATCACCACCTGGTGGTGAGTTGGCTGCGATGGTGGGGGAGGATGCCGGACAGACCTGGCAGGCCCAAACGCATTGTGAGGGTCTGCTGGGAACGTCTGGCAGAGTCTCCTGTCAGAGAGAGTTTCAATTCCCACCTCCGGAAGAACTTTGAACATGTCACGAGGGAGGTGCTGGACATTGAGTCCGAGTGGACCATGTTCCGCACCTCTAGGCGGCTGATTGGAGCTGTGGCCGCAAGGTAGTTGGTGCCTGTCGTGGCGGTAATCCTAGAACCCGTTGGTGGACACCGGCGGTGAGGGATGCCGTCAAGCTGAAGAAGGAGTCCTATCGGGTTCTTTTGGCTCATGGGACTCCTGAGGCAGCGGACAGGTACCGACAGGCCAAGCGGTGTGCGGCTTCAGCGGTCGCGGAGGCAAAAACTCGGACATGGGAGGAGTTCGGGGAAGCCATGGAAAACGACTTCCGGACGGCTTCGAAGCGATTCTGGACCACCATCCACCGCCTCAGGAAGGGGAAGCAGTGCACTACCAACACCGTGTATGGTGCGGATGGTGTTCTGCTGACCTCGACTGCGGAAGTTGTGGATCGGTGGAGGGAATACTTCGAAGACCTCCTCAATCCCACCAACACATCTTCCTATGAGGAAGCAGTGCCTGAGGAATCTGTGGTGGGCTCTCCTATTTCTGGGGCTGAGGTTGCTGAGGTAGTTAAAAAGCTCCTCGGTGGCAAGGCCCCGGGGGTGGATGAGATCCGCCCGGAGTTCCTTAAGGCTCTGGATGCTGTAGGGCTGTCTTGGTTGACAAGACTCTGCAGCATCGCGTGGACATCGGGGGCAGTACCTCTGGATTGGCAGACCGGGGTGGTGGTTCCTCTCTTTAAAAAGGGGAACCGGAGGGTGTGTTCTAACTATCGTGGGATCACACTCCTCAGCCTTCCCGGTAAGGTCTATTCAGGTGTACTGGAGAGGAGGCTACGCCGGATAGTCGAACCTCGGATTCAGAAGGAACAGTGTGGTTTTCGTCCTGGTCGTGGAACTGTGGACCAGCTCTATACTCTCGGCAGGGTCCTTGAGGGTGCATGGGAGTTTGCCCAACCAGTCTACATGTGCTTTGTGGACTTGGAGAAGGCATTCGACCGTGTCCCTCGGGAAGTCCTGTGGGGAGTGCTCAGAGAGTATGGGGTTTCGGACTGTCTGATTGTGGCGGTCCGCTCCCTGTATGATCAGTGTCAGAGCTTGGTCCGCATTGCCGGCAGTAAGTCGGACACGTTTCCGGTGAGGGTTGGACTCCGCCAAGGCTGCCCTTTGTCACCGATTCTGTTCATAACTTTTATGGACAGAATTTCTAGGCGCAGTCAAGGCGTTGAGGGGATCCGGTTTGGTGGCTGCAGGATTAGGTCTCTGCTTTTTGCAGATGATTTGGTCCTGATGGCTTCATCTGGCCAGGATCTTCAGCTCTCACTGGATCGGTTCGCAGCTGAGTGTGAAGCGACTGGGATGAGAATCAGCACCTCCAAGTCCGAGTCCATGGTTCTCGCCCGGAAAAGGGTGGAGTGCCATCTCCGGGTTGGGGAGGAGATCTTGCCCCAAGTGGAGGAGTTCAAGTACCTCGGAGTCTTGTTCACGAGTGAGGGAAGAGTGGATCGTGAGATCGACAGGCGGATCGGTGCGGCGTCTTCAGTAATGCGGACGCTGTATCGATCCGTTGTGGTGAAGAAGGAGCTGAGCCGGAAGGCAAAGCTCTCAATTTACCGGTCGATCTACGTTCCCATCCTCACCTGGGACTGAGCTCATCTAAGATGGACTGATGCAAAGTAGAAAAGTGTTCTGTGGTCTGACAAGTCCACATTTCAAAATGTTTTTGGAAGCTGTGGACGTCGTGTCCTCCGGACCTAAGAGGAAAAGAACCATCCGGATTGTTATAGGTGCAAAGTTGAAGAGCCAGTATATGTGATGGTATGGGGGTGTATTAGTGCCCAAGACATGGGTAACTTCCACATCTGTGAAGGCACCATTAATGCTGAAAGGTACATACAGGTTTTGGAGCAACATAAGTTGCCATCCAAGCAACGTTACCGTGGACGCCCCTGCTTATTTCAGCAAGACAATGCCAAGCCACGTGTTACATCAACGTGGTGTCATAGTAAAAGAGTGCGGGTACTAGACTGGCCTGCCTGTAGTCCAGACCTGTCTCCCATTGAAAATGTGTGGCACATTATGAAGCCTAAAATACCACAACTGTTGAACAACTTAAGCTGTACATCAAGCAAGAATGGGAAAGAATTCCACCTGAGAAGCTTCAAAAATGTGTCTTCTCAGTTCCCAAATGTTTACTGAGTGTTGTTAAAAGGAAAGGCCATGTAACACAGTGGTAAAAATGCCCCTGTGCCAACTTTTTTGCAATGTGTTGCTGCCTTTAAATTCTAAGTTAATGATTATTTGCCAAAAAAAAAAAAAAGTTTCTCAATTGGAACATTAAATATCTTGTCTTTGCAGTCTATTCAATTGAATATAAGTTGAAAAGGATTTGCAAATCATTGTATTCTCTTTTTATTCACAAATTACCCAACGTGCCAACTTCACTGGTTTTGGGTTTTGTATATCGCGATATAGATGTTAGTCAGTATCACCCATCCCTAGCGGCAGCCAAAAGCAGTGTTTTTGAACCTTTTTTGAGCTAAGGCACATTTTTTTCATTGAAAAAATCCAGGGGCACACGACCAGCAGAAAATGTTAAATTATAATAGTATAAAATATTAATATATATTAATTATTTATATTAATAGTATAAAATAATAATAGGCTATACTGACAATATAAAGTCGTTCTCATCAAATACCAGACGCAGTTGTTCGATACGACTTCAAAACATAACCATCCAGGCATCATTAATTCTCTTGTCTCAAAGTAAGCTTACAGAGAAATTAGCTCACTGGTGCCACCTACTGATATTGAAGAGTATTACATGGTTACTTTGCTGATCTCTGAACAGCACAGACAGGCATTAAAAAAATAGACCTTAAAATTAGCGATCATCAATCTTCACCAAGACTCACTTGATTGACATCACGGCACCCGAGGGTCTTGTGAGATGATGCTGGCTGCTGCCAGCTCATTATTAAGAAAAAACGACCGACAGGAAGGCGAGAAACACTTTTTATTTCAACACACTCTCGCGCCGCACCTGCCGTCAAAACTCTAAAGACCGACTGCACAGTTCCTATCTTCACAATAAAAGCGCTGCTTCGTCCTGCCTGCGTTAACAAAATAAGAGACTCAGAAAGCTAGCAAGCTACGGAGTTTGCCGCCAATGTCTTTCGTGTAAAGTGTATAAAAACGAGTATGGACAAATAAGATGGCAAAAAGCAAGAACTTTCATGTGGTATTGGACAGAAAGGAGGACTTTTTTTCTCCTCCATTTGAAAATGTGGACGTTATCATCACTACGGTCTGATTCCAATCAATGCAAGTCATCAGAATCAGGTCATACACCAACTTATATTCTTGTCTTCATGAAAGAAAGGAATCTATATGTGTTAAACATGCTTGTATTATCATTCAACACCTTTAAAACGTGACGCTTTGGTGAATTTACTGAAACTGAAACAATACAAAAAGAATGCCATTGTAAGTTAATAATACGAACAGGCACTCGTAAACGTGTTAGCATATTAGCTAATGCTAACGACGCTAGCGCATTACATTACAACAGCACGTACAAATATGCATGAAAACATGAAATTGTTTGAGTTTGTGGAGGGGGGCGTGGCCTGCGGGCCTGCAGTGAAGCGGGGTGTGCCAGAACCGGCCTCGAAGTCAGCGACAGGTGCGTAGATGGCCCACCTGGGCCTTGTTATCTAATCACCTGTCGCTCTGTATAAGCAGCAACCGGGAGGAGAGACATTGTTGGAGCTGGGGGACAGCGAGAGTAAGACGAACAGTCACAAAAAGACAATTGCTGGAAAGCACTGAGAGACTTGATTGGAAAAATAAAACTGTCTTTTAACCATGAAACGGGCTCGCATGTAAATGCTTAGTGGTCTGGAGGACCCACTGGAAGGCAACAGAGTTATAATGTAAAACTTACAAACGTTGCTTTGAGTGACGAAAGAAGAATCCATACAAGTAGAAACGCTATGGATGGCTAGAAGACGGACCGGCACTACTACTTCCAGTTGAAAGCACTAAATGAAAGCACACTGTAGCACTGTAGAACTCGCCCAAAAGATGACGCCACAGTACAAACAATAACACCATTTCAGTGTATTTGCTTGTTCTTTTTTAAAATATTTGTATTATGGCCGTCAGCGAAGAAAAATCCATAGGTTAGCCGCACTGTTCTGAAAGCCTCAGGGTTCAAAGAGTAGGGAAAAAGTAGCGGTTTATAGTGTAGAATTGACAATATTCTTACTGTTGAGAGAATGCCTTTTCTACTTGCATTTGTGTTTTTCATGAGCCTGTCAGGATAGGATAGGTCTTTATTGTCATTGCACGTACAACAAAACTATGTTTTCAGCACAAACCCGTTCAAGATTAGACAAACAAACAGTGTACAGCATACTTGCCAACCTTGAGACCTCCAATTTCGGGAGGTGGGGGGTGGGTGCGGGGGGCGTGGTTGGGGCGGGGCGTGGTTGGGGGCGTGGTTAAGAGGGGAGGAGTATATTTACAGCTAGAATTCACCAAGTCAAGTATTTCATATATATATATATATCCCCGCGACCCCGAAGGGACTAAGCGGTAGAAAATGGATGGATGGCTGGATGGATATATATATATATAAATATAAATATATATATATATATATATATATATATATAAATAAAAGAAATACTTTAATTTCAGTGTTCATTTATTTACACATATACACACACATAACACTCATCTACTCATTGTTGAGTTAAGGGTTGAATTGTCCATCCTTGTTCTATTCTCTGTCACTATCTTTCTAACCATGCTGAACACCCTCTCTGATTATTTATTGCTGTGTGGCACGCACAAAAGTGCTTTCATCAAATGCACTAGATGGCAGTATTGTCCTGTTTAAGAGTGTCACAACATTGCTGTTTACTGCAAACGTACTGCTTTACTGTAGACGTTCTTTATATTGTGGGAAAGCGGACTCAGGTCGGCATGGAGCTGGAGGGGGCGTGGCCTCCAGCTCCGCCTGAATCTCGGGAGATTTTCGGGAGAAAATTTGTCCCGGGAGGTTTTCGGGAGAGGCGCTGAATTTCGGGAGTCTCCCGGAAAATCCGGGAGGGTTGGCAAGTATGGTGTACAGGGTTACAGAGCAGGAACACTGATGGGTCGCCACGAGGCACCCCGTAAAAGGTGGGAAAAAGGTAAAACGCTGGGGAAGAAGATGAGTAAAAAATTACAATCTAGACTGGGCTCCTAAGGGGGCCTAGTCTGGAGTGGGAAAATACCTCCATGCCATGCACACATAAACACGTTACATTTAATCACGACAACTCACAACAGAAGGGGGGGGGGGAGTTGGGACCCTGGAGGTCGACGGGGTGATGGACGGCTGGGGTGAAGGCGTGGGGTGGCGGAGGGGTAGTGTGTGTGTATATGCCAATTGTCTTGGGTGTGTTGATGTAGTGTTCATGTTCATAGGCCTGGGGTCGTTCTGCATGCAAGCAAAAGTTCGACTCCAGGTGTCGTTGAGGAGGGAGGGAGGTCAAAAGCGTCCATCATTTAAGTGTCCTCGGGGATGTTTTCAGAACAGCCTGCTCCTTTTGTTGCAGCGTCAAGGCCATTCGAGGGAGTCAAATCGTAGATTAGGATTTTTATTTTTCCGCGAGCAGACAATACAATGACTTGTCTGTTCTATTCGTCCATGCTGGCCCTCATATCCAATTTTTCACTGTCTCTTATTCCCACACCTCAGCTCAACGCCTCCTTGTCCATCCTCCGAGGTTACAGCCGCTCCACTCTCAGCAAGAAGTGAGTTCACAACCTCCTCCTGGAGCCACCTTACCACTACATCACCTGACCTACACACATAAGAAAGTGCAAAAAGCATACTATAGTGGAACCTCGATTCACAAACTTAATTGGTTCTTGAACAGGGTTTGTAAATCGAAAAAGTTTGCATAATGAAGCATGCAAACGTTACAATTTAGTTTTCTCCATAAGAAACAACGTAAATATGAATAATGTTTTCCAGCCTTGACGAAAGTCCATATTTTAGTGAAGGTTAGTACACTTTGAACACGATAAAGAGTTCAGTACAGTACTGTATATCAAACAATCCTAACAAGGAGGTGATGGATCAACTTTCTCTTAAATAACAAGACACAACAACATCGGCAAGTTGAATTGTCCTATATCTGTATAAACAACTTTAACACTGTTACAAATATGCGCCACACTGTGAACCCACACCAAACAAGAATGAAACAAACACATTTCGGGAGAACATCCGCACCGTAACACAACATAAACCCAACAGAACAAATACCCAGGACCCCTTGCAGCACTAACTCTTCCGGGACGCTACAATATACACCCCCCCCCTTTCCCCCACCTCATATTTAGCTCCATCTAAAAGTTTGTGAGTCAAAAAGTTTGCAAATAAAGGCTTCATGAATCCAGGTTCCACTGTATACTTAACGTTTCTGCTTGGGAGAAAATAAGTGTTAAACATGTGTGAATGAATTTTTAATTGTAAAATTTCAAGATGATGAAATGTTGCTTAAAAACTCATGCAGATATAACACCCCCTCCAGAGAAGTGGACGGTATTCGTATCTCCGCTGTCAACATG
This sequence comes from Nerophis lumbriciformis, assembly GCF_033978685.3. Lineage (NCBI taxonomy): Eukaryota > Metazoa > Chordata > Actinopteri > Syngnathiformes > Syngnathidae > Nerophis > Nerophis lumbriciformis. The sequence continues at coordinate 9,446,556 of NC_084560.2, forward strand.
TTCTCTGTCTCCACTGACGTGACCAGCGCTGACGTCTACAACAGCATTCAGATGTCTCTAAAAAACTGCACTTCCTGGCAGTCCCACTGCCGAGTGGTTCTGCACCACACACTCACCTACCAGGGTAGGAATGTCACACTCAACCTCTGCCACTCAGGACATAGTTACATCACACAACCTCTGCCACTCAGGACATAGTTACATCACACTCTGCCACTCAGGACATAGTTACATCACACTCTGCCACTCAGGACATAGTTACATCACAAACAACCTCTGCCACTCAGGACATAGTTACATCACACTCTGCCACTCAGGACATAGTTACATCACACTCTGCCACTCAGGACATAGTTACATCACACTCTGCCACTCAGGACATAGTTACATCACACAACCTCTGCCACTCAGGACATAGTTACATCACACTCTGCCACTCAGGACATAGTTACATCACACTCTGCCACTCAGGACATAGTTACATCACACACAACCTCTGCCACTCAGGACATAGTTACGTCACACTCTGCCACTCAGGACATAGTTACATCACACTCTGCCACTCAGGACATAGTTACATCACACTCTGCCACTCAGGACATAGTTACGTCACACTCTGCCACTCAGGACATAGTTACATCACACTCTGCCACTCAGGACATAGTTACATCTCACAACCTCTGCCACTCAGGACATAGTTACATCACACTCTGCCACTCAGGACATAGTTACATCACACACAACCTCTGCCACTCAGGACATAGTTACATCACACTCTGCCACTCAGGACATAGTTACATCACACTCTGCCACTCAGGACATAGTTACATCACACTCTGCCACTCAGGACATAGTTACGTCACACTCTGCCACTCAGGACATAGTTACGTCACACAACCTCTGCCACTCAGGACATAGTTACATCACACTCTGCCACTCAGGACATAGTTACATCACACAACCTCTGCCACTCAGGACATAGTTACATCACACTCTGCCACTCAGGACATAGTTACATCACACACAACCTCTGCCACTCAGGACATAGTTACGTCACACTCTGCCACTCAGGACATAGTTACATCACACTCTGCCACTCAGGACATAGTTACATCACACTCTGCCACTCAGGACATAGTTACGTCACACTCTGCCACTCAGGACATAGTTACATCACACTCTGCCACTCAGGACATAGTTACATCACACTCTGCCACTCAGGACATAGTTACGTCACACTCTGCCACTCAGGACATAGTTACGTCACACTCTGCCACTCAGGACATAGTTACGTCACACTCTGCCACTCAGGACATAGTTACATCACACTCTGCCACTCAGGACATAGTTACATCACACTCTGCCACTCAGGACATAGTTACGTCACACTCTGCCACTCAGGACATAGTTACATCACACTCTGCCACTCAGGACATAGTTACGTCACACTCTGCCACTCAGGACATAGTTACATCACACAACCTCTGCCACTCAGGACATAGTTACATCACACTCTGCCACTCAGGACATAGTTACATCACACACAACCTCTGCCACTCAGGACATAGTTACGTCACACTCTGCCACTCAGGACATAGTTACATCACACTCTGCCACTCAGGACATAGTTACATCACACTCTGCCACTCAGGACATAGTTACATCACACTCTGCCACTCAGGACATAGTTACATCACACTCTGCCACTCAGGACATAGTTACATCACACTCTGCCACTCAGGACATAGTTACGTCACACTCTGCCACTCAGGACATAGTTACATCACACTCTGCCACTCAGGACATAGTTACATCACACTCTGCCACTCAGGACATAGTTACGTCACACTCTGCCACTCAGGACATAGTTACATCACACAACCTCTGCCACTCAGGACATAGTTACGTCACACAACCTCTGCCACTCAGGACATAGTTACATCACACTCTGCCACTCAGGACAAAATAGTTACATCTGAACACACCGCTGACAATACAAGTTCAAGGCCACAGGTGTCAAATTTAAGGCCCAGGGGCCAGATGTGGCCCACCACATTATGTAATGTGGCCTGTCAGATCATTTGATGTGGTCCGCCACATTATTTTATGTGGTCTGCTGTAATCCGCTACATTATTCATATGTGGCCTGTCAGGCCATTTATGTGGCCCGCTACATTATTTTTTATGTGGCCTGTCCGGCCTTTTATGTAGTCCGCCACATTATTTTATGTGGTCTGCTGTAATCCGCTACACTATTTTTACGTGGCCTGTCAAGCCATTTATGTAGCACGCTACATTATTTTTTATGTGGTCTGTCAGGTCATTTATGTGGTCTGTCAGGTCATTTATGTGGTCTGTCAGATCATTTATGTGGTCTGTCAGGTCTTTGATGTGGTCTGTCAGGTCTTTGAAGTGGCCTGTCAGATCATTTATGTGGTCTGTCAGGTCTTTGATGTGGTCTGTCAGGTCTTTGAAGTGGCCTGTCAGGTCATTTATGTGGTCTGTCAGATCATTTATGTGGTCTGTCAGGTCTTTGAGGTGGCCTGTCAGGTCTTTGATGTGGCCTGTCAGGTCATTTATGTGGTCCACCACATTATTTTATGTGGTCTGCTGTAATCTGCTACATTATTCTTATGTGGCCTGTCAGGTCATTTATGTGCCCGCTACATTATTTTTTAATGTGGCCTGTCAGGCCTTTTATGTGCCCCGCTACATTATATTTTAGTGGCCTGTCTGATCATTAAGTGGCCTGTCAGGTCATTTATGTGGTCCACCACATTACTTTAAGTGGTCTGCTGTAATCCGCTACATTATTTTACGTGGCCTGTCAGGCCATTTATGTGGCCCGCTACATTATTTTTTTAGGTGGCCTGTCTGGTCATTTATGTTGCCTGTCTGGTCATTTATGTGGCCTGTCTGGTCATTTGATGTGGTCTGCCACATTATTTAATGTAGTTTGCCACATTACTTTATGTGGTCTTTATTTCTTTTACGTGGCCTGTCAGGTCATTTATGTGGCTCGCTACATTATTTTTAAGTGGCCAGTCGGGCATTTTATGTGCCCCGTTACAGTATTTTTTACATGGCCTTTCAGGTCATTTATGTGGCCTGTCAGGTCATTTTTTGGTGGCCTGTCAGGTCATTTATGTGACCTGCTACATTATTTTTTATGTGGCCTGTCAGGTCATTTTATGTGCCCCGCTACAGTATTTTTTATGTGGCCTGTCTAGTAATTTATGTGGCCTCTCAGGTAAATTTTTTGTGGCCTGTCAGGTCGTTTTCGTTGCCTGTCAGGTCGTTTTCATGGCCTGACAGGTCATTTATGTGACCCGCTACATTATTTTTTTATGTGGCCTGTCAGGTCATTTTACGTGCCTCGCTACAGTATTTTGTATGTGGTCTGTCTAGTAATTTATGTGGGCTTTCAGGTCATTTATGTGGCCTGTCAGGTCATTTATTTGTGGCCTGTCAGGTCATTTATGTGGCCTGCTACATACATTTTTACGTGGCCTGTCAGGTAATTTAAGTGGCCCGCTACAGTATTTTTTACGTGGCCTTTCAGGTCATTTATGTGGCCTTTCAGGTCATATATGTGGCCTGTCAGGTAATTTTTTTAGGTGGCCTGTCAGGTCATCTTTTTACGTGGCCTGTCAGGTCATTTTATGTGCCCGGCTACAGTATTTTTTATGTGGCCTGTCTAGTAATTTACATGGCCTCTCAGGTCATTTTTTTGTGGCCTGACAGGTCATTTTTTGGTGGCCTGTCAGGTCATTTATGTGACCCGCTACATTATTTTTTATGTGGCCTGTCAGGTCATTTTACGTGCCTCGCTACAGTATTTTGTATGTGGTCTGTCTAGTAATTTACGTGGCCTTTCAGGTCATTTATGTGGCCTGTCAGGTCGGATTTTTTTTGTGGCCTGTCTGGTCGTTTTTGTGGCCTGTCAGGTCCTTTATGTGGCCCGCCACAGTAATTTTTATGTGGCTTTTCAGGTCATTTATGTGGCCTGTCAGGTCATTTATTAGTGGCCTGTCAGGTCATTTATGTGGCCTGTCAGGTCATTTATGTGACCCGCTACATTATTTTTTATGTGGCCTGTCAGGTCATTTTATGTGCCCCGCTACAGTATTTTTTTAAGTGGACTGTCTAGTAATTTACGTGGCCTCTCAGGTCATTTATGTGGCCTGTCAGGTCAATTTTTGTGGCCTGTCAGGTCGTTTTTGTGGCCTGACAGGTCATTTTTTTGGTGGCCTGTCAGGTCATTTATGTGACCCGCTACATTATTTTTTATGTGGCCTGTCAGGTCATTTTATGTGCCTCGCTACAGTATTTTGTATGTGGTCTGTCTAGTAATTTACGTGGCCTTTCAGGTCATTTATGTGGCCTGTCTGGTCGTTTTTGTGGCCTGTCAGGTCCTTTATGTGGCCCGCCACAGTAATTTTTATGTGGCTTTTCAGGTCATTTATGTGGCCTGTCAGGTCATTTATTAGTGGCCTGTCAGGTCATTTATTAGTGGCCTGTCAGGTCATTTATTAGTGGCCTGTCAGGTCATTTATGTGGCCTGTCAGGTCATTTATGTGGTCTGTCAAGTCATTTATGCGGCCTGTTAGGTAATTTAAGTGGCCCGCTACAGTATTTTTAAGTGGCCTGTCTGGTCATTTATGTGGCCTTTCAGGTCATTTATGTGGCCTGTCAGGTCATTTATTTGTGGCCTGTCAGGTCATTTACGTGGCCTGTCAGGTCATTTATGTGGCCTGTCAGGTCTGGCTAAATGTAATTGTGTATGTTCAACACCAGTGGTGTTTAAAGTGCATTCTTTTTTTTAATTGGCCCTTGATATATTGTGAAAATAAATAGAATTCAATGTTAATGACGTATATTAGATATAACAATAACAAATATTTGGTGTGTCACCTTTAACACAAAAGCTACAATGTTTATTTTTTCAAAGAGTTTAGCCTGTTGGGATGTACATTGTTTTTATCATCTTTAATGTACAAAATGTATCCAAGTGGCCCCTCACATATTAAGGTATGTGGCCCCTCACATACTAAGGTATGTGGCCCTCCGTAGGAAAGGTTTGTACAGCCCTGTTCCACATTTAAAAAAATATTTGATCATGCAAAAGCATGTTTGGGGGTCTTATCAAAAATAGATACTTGAATATGTGCGTGTCACTTTGACTAACAATAATATCATAATCAAGGGCCCCTCTGAGCCATAACGGCCCCCAATGGAGTGTGACGCCCTACAAAGTATTTGACATGATTGTACTTGGCCACTAGAGGGTGCAATACTCCATAATCACCACTGACAGCACGTCTTTCCATACAAAGAAGATGTTACACCTTGTTATCTTACTGCGTCTTTTCAGTGGAGAGTCTTTGTCTGGCCCAGAATATTCCGTGCGATAGCGAACGTTCCGCCTGCTCTGACGTCAGCGGCAGCGCCCAGTGCCAGTGTCTGCAGGGATACTACAAACACGACCCCGACGACCTGTCCTGCTTAGGTAAGCACACGTCTACGAGTGTGCGAGGTGCTTGTGTGACGCCGGCTTCTTGTCTCCAGAATGTGGCGATGGCTACCGGCTGGAAAATAACACCTGTGTCCCGTAAGTTTCACTTTCTACAAACCCCGTTTCCATATGAGTTGGGAAATTGTGTTAGATGTAAATATAAACGGAATACAATGATTTGCAAATCATTTTCAACCCATATTCAATTGAATATGCTACAAAGACAACATATTTGATGTTCAAACTGATAAACATTTTTTTTTTTTTTGCAAATAATCATTAACTTTAGAATTTGATGCCAGCAACACGTGACAAAGAAGTTGGGAAAGGTGGCAAAAAATACTGATAAAGTTGAGGAATGCTCATCAAACACTTATTTGGAACGTCCCACAGGTGTGCAGGCTAATTGGGAACAGGTGGGTGCCATGATTGGGTATAAAAGTAGATTCCATGAAATGCTCAGTCATTCACAAACAAGGATGGGGCGAGGGTCACCACTTTGTCAACAAATGCGTGAGCAAATTCTTGAACAGTTTAAGAAAAACCTTTCTCAAACAGCTATTGCAAGGAATTTACCATCTACGCTCCGTAATATCATCAAAGGGTTCAGAGAATCTGGAGAAATCACTGCACGTAAGCATCTAAGCCCGTGACCTTCCATCCCTCAGGCTGTACTGCATCAACAAACGACATCAGTGTGTAAAGGATATCACCACATGGGCTCAGGAACACTTCAGAAACCCACTGTCAGTAACTACAGTTGGTCGCTACATCTGTAAGTGCAAGTTAAAACTCTCCTATGCAAGGCGAAAACCGTTTATCAACAACACCCAGAAACGCCGTCGGCTTCGCTGGGCCTGAGCTCATCTAAGATGGACTGATACAAAGTGGAAAAGTGTTCTGTGGTCTGACGAGTCCACATTTCAAATTGTTTTTGGAAACTGTGGACGTCGTGTCCTCCGGACCAAAGAGGAAAAGAACCATCCGGATTGTTATAGGCGCAAAGTGTAAAAGCCAGCATCTGTGATGGTATGGGGGTGTATTAGTGCCCAAGACATGGGTAACTTACACATCTGTGAAGGCGCCATTAATGCTGAAAGGTACATACAGGTTTTGGAGCAACATATGTTGCCATCCAAGCAACGTTGCCATGGACGCCCCTGCTTATTTCAGCAAGACAATGCCAAGCCACGTGTTACATCAACGTGGCTTCATAGTAAAAGAGTGCGGGTACTAGACTGGCCTGCCTGTAGTCCAGACCTGTCTCCCATTGAAAATGTGTGGCGCATTATGAAGCCTAAAATACCACAACGGAGACCCCGGACTGTTGAACGACTAAAGCTGTACATAAAACAAGAATGGGAAAGAATTCCACTTTCAAAGCTTCAACAATTAGTTTCCTCAGTTCCTAATCATTTACTGAGTGTTGTTAAAAGGAAAGGCCATGTAACACAGTGGTGAACATGCCCTTTCCCAACTACTTTGGCACATGTTGCAGCCATGAAATTCTAAGTTAATTATTATTTGCAAAAAAAAAAAAAAAAAGTTTATGAGTTTGAACATCAAGTTTATGAACATCAAGTTTATGAGTTTGAACATCAAATATGTTGTCTTTGTAGTGCATTCAATTGAATATGGGTTGAAAATTATTTGCAAATCATTGTATTCCGTTTATATTTACATCTAACACAATTTCCCAACTCATATGGAAACGGGGTTTGTACTTAAGAGTAAGAGTTTGTCTCTGCAGGCCACGTTCTTACTGCGGATTATTTGTCACTTCTCAGGTGCATCTTTGGCTTCGGAGGATTCAACTGTGGGAATTGTAAGTAGTGTAGCATTGAGCTTTTGTCTTTGAAATAATGAAATGAAAGAATGCATCTGCCTCTGTGTGCCTTCACAGTCTACAAGCTGATTGCTGTTGTTGTATCGCCTGCAGGGGGCGCCCTGCTCCTTATCCTCGTCATCGCCCTCATCGTCACTTGCTGCAAGTGAGATTCATTTGATCACTATGTGTCATGTCTGCAATGTGCAAAAACTGAAATCTAAGTAAGATGAAATATGTCAAATAAGGGTGAAATTTGCTTATTTTCTGTCTGATAAGATAATTATTCTCACTAAGCAGATTTTATGTTAGATTATTTAACTTGTTTTAAGGGTTCTGATCCTAAATGATCTCAGTAAGATATTACAGCTTGTTGCTGAGATTTGATGACCTATATTGAGTAAAACATGCTTGAAACTAGAATATCAACTGTTACAAAGCTGTGTCATCAACACTCACAAGTATAAAACTACTTTTTTAAAGTAATAATTTCTTACTTCAAGCATGAAAAAAAAAATCATGATGCCGAGCGCATATCATTGAGTCAAGATAATGGTACTAGCATTTACTTCATTTAACCTCTAAAGCCTTAGTGGCCACATGCGTGGACAGCACCTTTTAGCTCTTATTTCCAAAATTGTGTACACTACTGAACTGGGGTCTTATGGCCCTTATGTGGACATTTATACTGCCATCTGGTGGTGTCAGAAGAGTATAACATACAATGGAATTTGGTGTAAAAAGTGTAAAAATAAGAATAAGCATGTCACTTAAACATGAAGTACACGTTTGTGTACTTATGGACTAAGTACATCATATAAAAAGATGATTCTTAGTTTTTATTCTAATTAGGGTCCAATAAGCCCAAATAGGAAAGATAAATAAAAAAAGCATGTAAACAAACAGCTTGGGCCTTAAGAGGTTAAAGGGGAACATTATCACCAGACCTATGTAAGCGTCAATATATACCTTGATGTTGCAGAAAAAAGACCTTTTTTTTTTTAACCGATTTTCGAACTCTAAATGGGTGAATTTTGGCGAATTAAACGCCTTTCTAATATTCGCTTTTGGAGCGATGACGTCACAACGTGACGTCACATCGGGAAGCAATCCGCCATTTTCTCAAACACCGAGTCAAATCAGCTCTGTTATTTTCCGTTTTTTCGACTGTTTTCCGTACCTTGGAGACATCATGCCTCGTCGGTGTGTTGTCGGAGGGTGTAACAACACGAACAGGGACGGATTCAAGTTGCACCAGTGGCCCAAAGATGCGAAAGTGGCAAGAAATTGGACGTTTGTTCCGCACACTTTACCGACGAAAGCTATGCTACGACAGAGATGGCAAGAATGTGTGGATATCCTGCGACACTCAAAGCAGATGCATTTCCAACCATAAAGTCAAAGAAATCTGCCGCCAGACCCCCATTGAATCTGCCGGAGTGTGTGAGCAATTCAGGGACAAAGGACCTCGGTAGCACGGCAAGCAATGGCGGCAGTTTGTTCCCGCAGACGAGCGAGCTAAACCCCCTGGATGTCTTGGCTCACACCGTCCCTTATGCCACCGAAGATGATCAAGAGAAGAATATCGACCCTAGCTTCCCTGGCCTGCTGACATGAGGGTATGTCTACAGAATATATTAATTGATGAAAATTGGGCTGTCTGTACTCTCAAAGTGCATGTTGTTGCCAAATGTATTTCATATGCTGTAAACCTAGTTCATAGTTGTTAGTTTCCTTTAATGCCAAACAAACACATACCAATCGTTGGTTAGAAGGCGATCGCCGAATTCGTCCTCGCTTTCTCCCGTGTCGCTGGCTGTCGTGTCGTTTTCGTCGGTTTCGCTTGCATACGGTTCAAACCGATATGGCTCAATAGCTTCAGTTTCTTCTTCAATTTCGTTTTCGCTACCTGCCTCCACACTACAACCATCCGTTTCAATACATGCGTAATCTGTTGAATCGCTTAAGCCGCTGAAATCCGAGTCTGAATCTGAGCTAATGTCGCTATAGCTTGCTGTTCTTTCCGTTTGTTTGTGTTGGCATCACTATGTGACGTCACAGGAAAATGGACGGGTGTATATAACGATGGTTAAAATCAGGCACTTTGAAGCTTTTTTTAGGGATATTGCGTGATGGGTAAAATTTTGAAAAAAACTTCGAAAAATAAAATAAGCCACTGGGAACTGATTTTTAATGGTTTTAACCATTCTGAAATTGTGATAATGTTCCCATTTAAGAACATTTTTCAACATATTGAGCAAAAAGGTCTCTTTTTTTCTAGCAAGAAAAGTGAACTTGTTATTAGTGAGAATATATTTATTTGAAGGTATTTTTGGGTTCATTGAGCTAATTTGACTTGTTTTGGAAAGTTTTGACAAGCCGAATTTCCTTGTTCTATTGGCAGATCATTTTGCTTAGATCAAATAAAATACCCCTCATTTTTGTAATTTTTTGTTCTTGTTTTTGAACACTGACTTTTTGCAGTGTGCCTCAATATCTTTATGTATTTATGGCTCGCCTGAAGCCTGGAATAGTAAATAAAGCAGCAGGGAGTCAGTGCCCGACAAAGTATTAGAAACTCTGATGCCTGCAAACGACAACCTCAATGATACTGTAAGCATCGAAGGATAAATCGATCAAATAAAGGAATACGTGTCAAACTGAGCTACAGTACATATTCAATAAATCGTGCAGGGGTACCTAATGTTGTGACCTGCTGGGCCAACTGCAGCCCACAGCTAAATATTTTTACAACTCACGGTAAAATACTTAAAAAATACAGCGGAACCTCAATTTACAATTGTTTTGGAACGTGGTTCATAAAGCAAAAAGTTCCTATAGTGAAGCGGAGTTTCTCATAAGAAACAATGTAAACATGAATAATTGGTTCTAGCCCCGAAAAAGTATATATATATATATATATATATATATATATATATATATATATATATATATATATATATATATATATATAATGTATGTATGTATGTATGTATGTATGTGTATATATGTACATATTTGTGTATATATGGACGTGTGTGTATATATGTACATACATATATACAGGTAAAAGCCAGTAAATTAGAATATTTTGAAAAACTTGATTTATTTCAGTAATTGCATTCAAAAGGTGTAACTTGTACATTATATTTATTCATTGCACACAGACTGATGCATTCAAATGTTTATTTCATTTAATTTTGATGATTTGAAGTGGCAACAAATGAAAATCCAAAATTCCGTGTGTCACAAAATTAGAATATTACTTAAGGCTAATACAAAAAAGGGATTTTTAGAAATGTTGGCCAACTGAAAAGTATGAAAATGAAAAATATGAGCATGTACAATACTCAATACTTGGTTGGAGCTCCTTTTGCCTCAATTACTGCGTTAATGCGGCGTGGCATGGAGTCGATGAGTTTCTGGCACTGCTCAGGTGTTATGAGAGCCCAGGTTGCTCTGATAGTGGCCTTCAACTCTTCTGCGTTTTTGGGTCTGGCATTCTGCATCTTCCTTTTCACAATACCCCACAGATTTTCTATAGGGCTAAGGTCAGGGGAGTTGGCGGGCCAATTTAGAACAGAAATACCATGGTCCGTAAACCAGGCACGGGTAGATTTTGTGCTGTGTGCAGGCGCCAAGTCCTGTTGGAACTTGAAATCTCCATCTCCATAGAGCAGGTCAGCAGCAGGAAGCATGAAGTGCTCTAAAACTTGCTGGTAGACGGCTGCGTTGACCCTGGATCTCAGGAAACAGAGTGGACCGACACCAGCTGGACTGCTGCTGAGTGGTCCAAAGTCATGTTTTCTGACGAAAGCAAATTTTGCATTTCCTTTGGAAATCGAGGTCCCAGAGTCTGGAGGAAGACAGGAGAGGCACAGGATCCACGTTGCCTGAAGTCTAGTGTAAAGTTTCCACCATCAGTGATGGTTTGGGGTGCCATGTCATCTGCTGGTGTCGGTCCACTCTGTTTCCTGAGATCCAGGGTCAACGCAGCCGTCTACCAGCAAGTTTTAGAGCACTTCATGCTTCCTGCTGCTGACCTGCTCTATGGAGATGGAGATTTCAAGTTCCAACAGGACTTGGCGCCTGCACACAGCGCAAAATCTACCCGTGCCTGGTTTACGGACCATGGTATTTCTGTTCTAAATTGGCCCGCCAACTCCCCTGACCTTAGCCCCATAGAAAATCTGTGGGGTATTGTGAAAAGGAAGATGCAGAATGCCAGACCCAAAAACGCAGAAGAGTTGAAGGCCACTATCAGAGCAACCTGGGCTCTCATAACACCTGAGCAGTGCCAGAAACTCATCGACTCCATGCCACGCCGCATTAACGCAGTAATTGAGGCAAAAGGAGCTCCAACCAAGTATTGAGTATTGTACATGCTCATATTTTTCATTTTCATACTTTTCAGTTGGCCAACATTTCTAAAAATCCCTTTTTTGTATTAGCCTTAAGTAATATTCTAATTTTGTGACACACGGAATTTTGGATTTTCATTTGTTGCCACTTCAAATCATCAAAATTAAATGAAATAAACATTTGAATGCATCAGTCTGTGTGCAATGAATAAATATAATGTACAAGTTACACCTTTTGAATGCAATTACTGAAATAAATCGAGTTTTTCAAAATATTCTAATTTACTGGCTTTTACCTGTATACCTGTATATACATATATATGTACATGTGTGTATATATATGTATATGTACATATGTATATATGTATATGTGTGTATCAGTGACGTGCGGTGAGGTTGATGGCTGGTGAGGCACTGACTTCATCACAGTCAGATTTACAAACATATGAACCCTAAAGAGTATCTTATTCACCATTTGATTGGCAGCAGTTAACGGGTTATGTTTAAAAGCTCATACCAGCATTCTTTCTTGCTTGGCACTCAGCATCAAGGGTTGGAATTGGGGGTTAAATCACCAAAAATGATTCCCGGGCGCGGGGCCGCTGCTGCCCACTGCTCCCCTCACCTCCCAGGGGGTGATCAAGGGGATGGGTCAAATTTCACCACACCTAGTGTGTGTGTGACAATCATTGGTACTTTAACTTAACTTAAACTTTACACATACATACTGTAGCACACAAAAAAACACATTTAATAAAAAAACAACCTTATTATGGTCTTACCTTTACTTATAAATGAAGTCCATGCGCCGCTCCTTTTGAACAAAAGCATCGATAACTTGTTTATAGAAGTCTTCCTTATCTTTCTTCAGTTTTAAAAGTCTCTGTCTCGATGGAGATCTTCCTTTAATTATTACCTCCTGCTTCGATTGAAAGTCCAGTTTAGAAAACAGTTTTATTTTAGATATGTAATCCTCCATGTTAAAAGTCCAGTCGAGAGGAAAAAATAAACGATCGCTGCTAACTGTTGCTGCTTGTTGTCACTTCCTCTGCAGCCGAGTAGTCGCAAGAATGATCTCTGGGATCACTACCGCCCTCTACCACCAGGAGGCGGGATTATTGCGAGCCTCACACAGTGTGTTTTCGCAGCCGTTTTATGATTGCTCAGCACAAGAAATACTTTACACACATACAGTAGTTGACAAAATACACTGTACATTATATACCTCAGCTAACTAAACTATGGAAATGTATAATATAATTCATATAGCAATACGGTCTCACTGCACAGCAGGCCAGCAGTTAGCCGAGTCATTGCGCAATCCATGGTGAGGCTCAACTGGCTGCTGACTCACCGCAAGTCTCTTCTCAGTATTTGAACGGCAAATGTGAAAATTCAGCGATTTTGAATAAAAAATAATCTAAAACTGGTGAAGTTAAATGGAAAATAACTTTATAGTATAATCACTGGATACATATAACAATTTAATTAATTGTTTTTCTTTTTACATTTTTTTTCTTTCCATGATGGCACGTGAGGCCCCGCCTCACCTGCCTCCCCTGACTGCACGTCACTGATATGTACATATGTATATGTGTGTATATATATATATGTACATATGTATGTATATGTACATGTGTATATATATATATATATATGTACATCATACTTGCCAACCCTCCCGGATTTTCCGGAAGACTCCCGAAATTCAGCGCCTCTCCCGAAAACCTCCCGGGACATATTTTCTCCCGAAAATCTCCCGAAATTCAGGCGGAGCTGGAGGCCACGCCCCCTCCAGCTCCATGCGGACCTGAGTCCGCTTTCCCACAATATAAAGAACGTCTACAGTAAAGCAGTCCGTCTGCCGTAAACAGCAATGTTGTGACACTCTTAAACAGGACAATACTGCCATCTAGTGCATTTGATGAAAGCACTTTTGTGCGTGCCACACATCAATGCATCATCAGAGAGGGTGTTCAGCATGGTTAGAAAGATAGTGACAGAAAATAGAACAAGGATGGACAATTCAACCCTTAACTCAACAATGAGTAGATGGGTGTTATGTGTGTGTATATGTGTAAATAAATGAACACTGAAATTCAAGTATTTCTTTTATATATATATATATATATATATATATATATATATATATATATATATATATATATATATATATAGCTAGAATTCACTGAAAGTCAATTATTTCTCATATATATATATATATATATATATATATATCCATCCATCCATTTTCTACCGCTTATTCCCTTCGGGGATATATATATATATATATATATATATATGAAATACTTGACTTGGTGAATTCTAGCTGTAAATATACTCCTCCCCTCTTAACCACGAAGAGTCAGGGCTGCATGGGATTCTGGGTGTTTGTTCTGTTGTGTTTATGTTGTGTTAAGGTGCAGATGTTCTCCCGAAATGTGTTTATGTCATTCTTGTTTGGTTTTGGTTCAAAGTGTGGCGCATTATTAGTAAGAGTGTTAAAGTTGTTTTATATGGTCACCGTCAGTGTAACCTGTGTGGCTGTTGACTAAGTATGCCTTGCTGTCACGTACGTGTGCAAGCAGAAGATGTATATTGTATAACAATTGTTGGGCTGGCACGCTGTTAATACAGATTGTAGAGAGCGCCAAATGTTGTACCATCATGGCACGCCCTTATTATATCTGTAAGGGTGAAAATCGGTGAATATTAATCCCGGGAATTTTCTGCGAGAGGCACTGAAAACCGGAAGTCTCATGGGAAAATTGGGGGGGTTCAGCAAGTAAGCTGCTGAGCCGCATCAGAGCGATCAAAGAGCCGCGGGTTGCCGACCCCTGAGCTAGGGAATATAACAACTACACTACCCAGCATGCAACGGGAGTGACAAACATGCGCGGTAGCCCTGAGAAGCGTTGTTGTATGTTTAATTCGGACACTGAAGAAGAAGAATTCGAGGGATTTGTGAATGAGGAATAACTTCATAAAGTGAGCGTTACATGTTTATTCTGTGTGTTGTGTTGTGTGACATTAACGTTTGAGCAACATTGAGTTATTGATATATTGTTATTGCTCTGCACTATTTGCAGTGTTACTATATTATGATTGCACTAATGTTTGATTTACGTAACACGAGTAAATCAGCTGTTTATTCAATTTGGGAGTGAACAGAGTTGTCAGAACGCTGGTTTGTAATCTATTAATAAAGTTTGAAAGACCTATCTGACTGTTTTGACATTCCCTTTAGCGCTGCTCCATCTAATGGATGCATAGGTGCGCCTTATAATCCGGTGCGCCTTATATATGAACAAAGTTTTGAAATATGCCATTCATTGAAGGTGCGCCTTATAATCCGGTGCGCCTTATATATGAACAACGTTTTGAAATATGCCATTCATTGAAGGTGCGCCTTATAATCTGGTGCGCCTTATAGTGCGGAAAATACAGTATGTACATATACATATATATACATATGTACATATATACACACATGTTAGAATGTGGTTATGAGCACGCTGTGAGTAAACCTTGAGAACTCAGCCAACACGCCTCGTCTGCATTATTTATAATTAGACAGACAACACACTTAATAAGAGCCATTTTGGGGTCTTTACATAAACAGACAAATGGAAATGAAACGTCACATATCCCAGCATGCACCGCGCGCTTCTTCTTCTACGGGGGCGGCTGCCTACAGTAGAAGAAGAAGCGCTTCTTTTTCTACGGGGGAAAAAAGATGGCGGCTGTTTACCGTACTTGCGAGACCTAAACTATATATACTGATATATATATATATATATATATATATATATATATATATATATATATATATATATATATATATATATATATATATATATATATATATATATATATATGTGTGTGTGTGTATATATATGTGTGTATATATACTGTATGTACATATGTTTGTATAGATGTACATATGTATATGTACGTACACACACACACACACATATATATATATATATATATATTAGGCATTACAAGACTGCTTCGAAACCACAGACTGGGACATGTTTAAAGCAGCCGCCACCGATAATCACCACACATGTGTGGAGGAGTATGCAGAGTCTGTGTCCGCATACATTCAGAAGTGCATGGAGGATGTCAGTGTGATCAAGAACATCCCCACACGGGCCAACGAGAAACCCTGGATGAACAGTGAGGTACGTGCAATGCTGAAGGCTCGGAACAAGGCTTTCAAGTCTGGCGACATGGTAGCAGCCAGAGCTAACCTGAACCGTGCCATTAAGGTTGCAAAGTGTGCTCACAGTCAGAAAGTGCAGGACTTCTTCGAGAACCCTACAAACACTAGACGAATGTGGCAGGGCATACAGGTCATCACGGACTATAAAGCTGCCCCCTGTCACTGTGACAACAGTATCAGCTTCCTAGATGACCTTAACAACTACTTTGCAAGGTTTGAGGCACTTAACACCACTCCGGCGAGAAAATCCATCCCTCGCCCTGATGAGCAGCCGCTCAACCTGGATATAGCGGATGTCCGGAAAACCCTGAGGAGAGTGAACCCCCGGAAAGCACCGGGACCTGATGACATTCCGGGCAAGGTGCTTAAGGGATGTGCAGACCAGCTGGCTGGGGTTCTCACAGACATCTTCAACATATCGCTGACCCAAGCTGTGGTACCATCATGTTTTAAGACGGCTACAATCATCCCAGTGCCAAAAAAAACCACAATCTCCTCCCTCAATGATTACCGCCCTGTTGCACTCACCCCCATCATAATGAAGTGCTTCGAGAGGCTGGTAAAGGAATATATTGTCTCCAAACTTCCCCCAACATTCGACCCATACCAGTTTGCTTATCGCCCTAACCGCTCCACAGAGGACGCCATCTCCTCTGCACTCCACCTGAGCTTAGAACATCTGGAAGGAAAGGGCACACACGTACGGATGTTGTTCCTCAGCATTCAACACCATCATCCCGCAGCACATGGTGAGCAAACTGGCCCCCCATGGATTCAGTACCCCCCTTTGCAACTGGCTGCTTGACTTCCTCACAGACAGACCCCAATCTGTGAGAGTGGGCAACAACACCTCCAGTGCCATCTCCCTGAGCACCGGCTCCCCCCAGGGCTGCGTCCTGAGTCCGCTGCTGTTCACGTTGATGACCCGTGACTGCTGCGCCAGGTCCACTACTAACACATGTATGCGGACGACACGACAGTAGTGGGCCTCATACGTGACAACAATGACATGGACTACAGGGAGGAGGTGAAACATCTGGTTGACTGGTGCAGAACCAACAACCTGGTCCTGAATGTCAACAAGACCAAGGAGATCATTGTTGACTTCAGGAAGCACCAGTCCAGCCATGCTCCACTCTACATCAACGGTACAGCAGTGGAGATAGTAAGCAGCACCAAGTTCCTGGGGAGTGCAGATAACTGACAACGTTAACCTGGTCCCTACACACCGGAGCTCTTGTAAAAAGAGCTCAGCAGCGCATGCACTTTTTGCGTGGGATGAAAAGAGCACAGCTCCCTACCCCCATTCTCAGCACATTCTACAGAGGCACTATAGAGAGCAACAGCATCTCTGTCTGGACTGGAGCCTGCAGTGCCTCAGACTGAGTGGTGAGGACGGCGGAAAAGATCATCAGGACTCCTCTTCCTCCTATCCAGAAGATCGCAAAAAGCCACTGCCTAACCAGGTCTCAGAAAATCTGCAAAGACTCCTCCTACCCCCACCAAGGACAGTTTTCACTGCTGGACTCTAGAAAGAGGTTCCGCAGCCTCCGAAGCAGAACCTCCAGGTTCTGTAACAGCTTCTTCCCTAAGGCCTGTAAGACTCTTGAACGCATCATAATTAAATTAAATTATCCCCTCAACTCCCCCCAAAATGGATTAACTCGCTGGATTAAAAAAGACAATATAACATACATCCATAAATGCGGACGCATGTGAAAAAGTGCAATATATTTATCTGTACAGTAATCTATTTATTTATTCATATATATATTTATATTTATTTATTTATTTATATATGCACCTTATTGCTTTTTTATCCTGCACTACTCTGAGTTTATGTAACGAAATTTTGTTCTTATTTGTGCTGTAAAGTTCAAATTTGAATGACAATAAAAAAGTAAGTCTAAATATATATATTGTACAAACGTCAACAACCATATTGCTACAATAAATAACAAAAAAAGTAAAAACCTTTTTACCTTGTGTCGACGAATACAAATAAATTCGTACACCGAGACATTGAGAGCTTGAACTAAAGGTTTGCAAACCGAATAGTTTGTAAAGGAGGGGTTTGTAAATTGAGGTTCCATTGTACTTCTAAAACTGCTATTTGTCATGACTTGGTCCTGGGTGTTTGCTTTTCCGGAATGCAACGGAAAGTTGGCTCGGGCGAGACGGGAATGTAAATACATGATTTATTTAATATATCAAAATAAAGTACAAACGAAAAGCGCGCACAGTGGCGGAGAACAAACTATGAAACCAAAAGACTATAGCAAAAAAAAGTACAAACGAAAAGCGCGCACAGTGGCGGAGAACAAACTATGAAACCAAAAGACTATAGCATTAATAAACAAAACTTATTTGGCATGGACTAAAAGGAGCAGCATAAACGATGGACATGAAATCAAGTGTCAGAAATGTGCAGAGCATAATTGTGGGATGTCGCCAGAAAGACAAACTGAAAACAATGAACTTAAATACTACAGACATGATTAACGAAAACAGGTGCGTGACTCAAAACGTGAAACAGGTGCGTGATGTGACAGGTGAAAACTAATGGTTGCTATGGTGACAAAACAAAAGTGCACAGAAAGTCCAAAAACAAAACCGAACATGACCAAAACAAAAACATGATCACACAGACATGACACTATTACTATTAAAATAACATCCAAAGTGGAATAAAAGAGCAGGTAAATGTAACAAGAATAAATGTTGACACTAATAACACAGACTGGTTTTTTTCCTTTCAAAAAAATCTATTCTAGTAAAAAAAATGAAAAATATCAAGATGGCCCCTGCATCTTGTCATTTTTCAGTGTGTCCCTCAATGGAAAAAGTTTGGACTCCCATGATTCACACACTACCAGTCAAAAGTTTGCACATGCTTTCTCATGCTATCAAAGGTGAAGGCGTGTCAAAATCTAATTGAATATGAAATATTGCTATCGTATATGTATAAACCAGGGGTGCTCATTACGTCGATCGCGAGCTACCGGTCGATCTCGGAGGGTGTGTCAGTCGATCACCAGCCAGGCATTAAAAAATAGTCCTAAAAATGAGCGATCATAAATCTTCACCATGACGTCACTTTCGTCACTTGATTGACATTCACGGCACCCGAGGGTCTTCTGAGATGACGCTGGCTGCCGCCAGCTCATTAAAATGACCGACTGGAAGGCGAGAAACACTTTATTTCAACAGACTCTGGCGCCGTACCTGTCGTCAAAACTCCAAAGACCGACTGCACAGTTGCACAATAAAAGCTCTGCTTCATCCTGCCTGCGCTACCAAAATAAGAGTCTCAGAAAGCTGGCGTGCACAAGCTAGCAAGCTACGGAGTTTGCCGACAATGTATTTCTTGTAAAGTGTATACATAGGAGTACGGAAGCTGGATAAATAAGATGCCAAAAACCAACCACTTTCATGTGGTATTGGACAGAAAGGAGGACTTTTTTCTCCCCCATTCGAAAATGCGGACCTTATCAGCACCACTGTCTGATTCCAATCAATGCAAGTCATCAGAATCAGGTAATACACCAACTTATATTCTTGTCTTCATGGAAGAAAGGAATCTATATGTGTTAAACTTGCTTGTATTATCTTTAAACACCTTAACTTGTTAACAATATTAACTATATGTGTTAAACATGCTTGCATTATCTTTAAACACCTTTAACTTGTTAACAATATTAACTATATGTGTTAAACATGCTTGTATTATCATTAAACACCTTTAACTTGTTAACAATATTAACTATATGTGTTAAACATGCTTGTATTATCTTTAAACACCTTTAACTTATTAATAATAACTATTTGTATTAAACATGCTTGTATTGTCATTAAACACCTTTAACTTGTTAACAATATTAACTATATGTGTTAAACATGCTTGTATTATCTTTAAACACCTTTAACTTATTAATAATAACTATTTGTATTAAACATGCTTGTATTATCATTAAACACCTTTAACTTGTTAACAATATTAACTATATGTATTAAACATTCTTATATTATCATTAAACACCTTTAACTTATTAACAATATTAACTATGTGTTAAACATGATTGCATTATCATTAAACACCTTTAATTTATTAACAATATTAACTATATGTGTTAAACATGCTTGCATTATCATTAAACACTTTTAACTTATTAACAAAAACATATATTTCATAAATAAGTAAATATAAATGATATATATGAATGAGGTAGATCCCCACGACTTGATCAATTGAAAAGTAGCTCGCCTGCAGAAAAAGTGTGAGCACCCCTGGTATAAACTGTGTATGTAGTTGTGTTGTAGTTGTACAAATACAATAAAGGTCGATATATACGCTGAAATTAAAAGTGATACCAATGCAGTTACCAATGAAAAGTGATTCTAATGACATACGGTGATTATTACTTTTAACTAAACGTGACCAAATTCTCTTTTTAAACTGCGCGCAAGTATAACGAAAAGTATTTCCCCTTCTAGGCGGGACAAGAACGACATCAACAAGATCATCTTCAAGAGTGGAGATCTGCAGATGTCTCCGTACGCGGACTTCCCCAAGACCAACCGCATCTCCACGGAGTGGGGGCGGGAGACCATTGAGATGCAGGAGAACGGCAGCACCAAGAACCTTCTGCAGATGACTGACATTTACTATTCTGTAAGACTCCTCCTGCCTCACATCTCTCTCCATGAGGGTGATTTTTATTTTATTTTATCATTGCAGCCCGCCTTACGGAACTCTGACCTGGAGAGAAACGGCTTGTACCCGTTCACAGGTCTGCCGGGGTCTCGCCACTCCTGCATCTACCCTGCCCAGTGGAACCCGTCTTTCACCAGCGACGACTCAAGGCGAAGAGACTACTTCTAACCCGGGAAGTATTCTGGCACCCTCACAGTCATTGAATACTTGTGACTTCAGATTACTAAAGTGCACAGTTTTGCAAGTCAAATGTGGCCTGAGAGGGTTGCAGTGCCTTTGCATGGCTTCAACTCATTTCCCTCAACGGACTACTAAATGCAAAATATTGGTATGCTGAAATATACACTGCTCAAAAAAATTAAAGGAACAGTTTTTTATCAGGGTATGGCATGAATTCAATTGCACTTTTCTGATAAGGTTTTGGTCAGGTATGTGGCAGAGGGGGTTGTTAATCAGTTTTGCATTGGTGTTGATGGAATTAACAACAGGTGCACTAGAGGGGCAACAACGAGATGGCCCCCAAAACAGGACTGGTTTTGCAGGTGGGGGCCATTTCAAGTTCTTCCCTCTTGATCTTTTTTAACTGTTTTCCCACAAGTGTTGGCTTTAGCTAGAGCAGGGGTCTGCAACTTGCGGCTCTTTGATCACTCTGATGCGGCTCAGCTGCATACTTGCCGACCCTCACGATTTTCCCGGGAGACTTTCGGATTTCCGAGGATGTCCCTCGGGAAGTCCTGTGGGGAGTGCTCAGAGAGTACGGGGTATTGGACTGTCTGATTGTGGCAGTCCGCTCCCTGTATTATCAGTGCCAGAGCTTGGTCCGCATTGCCGGTAGTAAGTCGGACACGTTTCCAGTGAGGGTTGGACTCCGCCAAGGCTGCCCTTTGTCACCCATTCTGTTCATAACTTTTATGGACAGAATTTCTAGGCGCAGTCAAGGCGTTGAGGGGATCTGGTTTGGTGGCTGCAGGATTAGGTCTCTGCTTTTTGCAGATGATGTGGTCCTGATGGCTTCATCTGGCCAGGATCTTCAGCTCTCACTGGATCGGTTCGTAGCTGAGTGTGAAGCGACTGGGATGAGAATCAGCACCTCCAAGTCCGAGTCCATGGTTCTCGCCCGGAAAAGGGTGGAGTGCCATCTCCGGGTTGGGGAGGAGATCTTGCCCCAAGTGGAGGAGTTCAAGTACCTCGGAGTCTTGCTCACGAGTGAGGGAAGAGTGGATCGTGAGATCGACAGGCGGATCGGTGCGGCGTCTTCAGTAATGTGGACGCTGTATCGATCCGTTGTGGTGAAGAAGGAGCTGAGCCGGAAGGCAAAGCTCTCAATTTACCGGTCGATCTACGTTCCCATCCCCACCTATGGTCATGAGCTTTGGGTTATGACCGAAAGGACAAGATCACGGGTACAAGCGGCCGAAATGAGTTTCCTCCGCCGGGTGGCGGGGCTCTCCCTTAGAGATAGGGTGAGAAGCTCTGCCATTCGGGGGGAGCTCAAAGTAAAGCCGCTGCTCCTCCACATCGAGAGGAGCCAGTTGAGGTGGTTCGGGCATCTGGTCAGGATGCCACCCGAACGCCTCCCTAGGGAGGTGTTTAGGGCACGTCCGACAGGTAGGAGGCCGCGGGGAAGACCCAGGACACATTGGGAAGACTTTGTCTCCCGGCTGGCCTGGGAACGCCTCGGGGTCCCACAGGAAGAGCTGGACGAAGTGGCTGGGGAGAGGGAAGTCTGGGCTTCCCTGCTTAGGCTGCTGCCCCCGCGACCCGACCTTGGATAAGCGGAAGAAGATGGATGGATGGATGGACTTTCGGATTTCAGTGCCTCTCGCAGAAAACTCCCGGGATTAATATTCTCCGAATTTCACCTTAACAATAATTATAAGGGCGTGCCATGAAGGTACAGCATTTAGCGCCCTCTACAATCTGTACTAACAGCGTGCCAGCACAGCCTCTTGTTGTATGCATCTTCTGCTTGCACACGTAAGAGACAGCAAGGCATACTTGGTCAACAGCCACACAGGTTACACTGACGGTGGCCATATAAAACAACTTTAACACTCTTACTAATAATACGCCACACTTTGAACCAAAACCAAACAAGAATGACAAACACATTTCGGGAGAACATCTGCACCATATGTTGCTGACTCTTCCGGGCTACATTATACACCCCTGCTACCACCAAACCCCGCCCCCACCCCAACCTTGCTCCCACACACATCAACCCCCCATCCCATCATGATGACGTTATTAACGTCATCATTCATAACAGATGTCCTGATTGGTCACAAGGAACATATCGACCAATCAACTACGGCGTAATATAAACTACGTCTCGAATCTTGATTTAGGGTCGGAAAAAAAACGGGAGATAATTATTTTTTTTCTTCCCGAGATTAAAAAAGACGGAATTCCGACTTTAGACGGAAAAATCACATGCCTGCATAGAACACCAGAATTGGCAAGTCCGCCACTGGCGCCCTGTGCTTTTCACAGATGAGAGCAGGTTTACCCTGAGCACCTGTGATAGACGTGAAAGGGTCTGGAGAAGCCAACATCATTCAGCTTGACCCGTTCGCTGGTGGGTCAGTGATGGTCTGGGGAGGCATTTCCATGGAGGGACCAACAGACCTCTACAGGCTAGAGAACGGCAGTCTGACTGCCATTAGGTATCTGGATGAAATCCTTGCACCCATGGTCAGACCCTACGCCGGTGCAGTAGGTCCTGGGTTCCTCCTGGTCCACGACAATGCCCGGCCTCATGTGGCAAGAGTATGCAGACAGTGTC
The DNA here is from genome assembly GCF_033978685.3 of Nerophis lumbriciformis. Classification (NCBI taxonomy): domain Eukaryota; kingdom Metazoa; phylum Chordata; class Actinopteri; order Syngnathiformes; family Syngnathidae; genus Nerophis; species Nerophis lumbriciformis. Next base: position 9,469,984 of record NC_084560.2, read on the forward strand.
TGGAGGATGAAGGAATTGACACAATTGAATGGCCCTCACCATCACCTGATCTAAACCCGATAGAACACCTCTGGGACATAATGTTTGGGTCCATCAGGTTGCTCCTCAGACTTTACAGGAGCTCACTGATGCCCTTAGACAGATCTGGGAGGACATCCCACAAGACACCATCCGTCGTCTCATTAGGACAGGGGTCGGCAACCTTTACCAGTCAAAGAGCCATTTTGACCAGTTTCACAAATTATAGAAAACAATGGGAGCCACAACATTTTTTTGAAATTTAAAATGAAATAACACTGCATACAAAGTTTTTTTTTTTGCTTTGTGCTATGTATAAACCAGGGGTCTCAGACACGAAACCCACACCTTAATATGGATTTTGAACGCTGGTGCGGCACGCGGGTTTTATATGAATGGCGCTTGTCGGCGTCATGCGTGCCGTGATGGTACAGCATATAGCACCCACTACAAACCAGCGTGCCTGATCAGCCACACGTTGTATGGAGCTTCCGCTTGCTTACGTAGGTGACAGCAAGGCATACTTGGTCCACAACCACACAGCTCACACTGACGGTGGCGGTACAAAAAAAAACTTTAACACTCTTACTAATAATGCGCCACACTGTGAACCCACACCAAACAAGAATGACAAACACATTTCGGGAGAGCATCTGCACCGTAACACAACATAAACACAACAGGACAAATACCCAGAATCCCATGCAGCCCTAACTCTTCCGGGATACATTATACACCCCCGCTACCAAACCCCGCCCACCTCAACCGACGCACAGAGGGGGTGCGGGGGTTGATGTGTGAGGGAGCAGGGTTGGGTGGTAGCAGGGGTGTATAATGTAGCCCGGAAGAGTCAGGGCTGCATGGGATTCTGGGTATTTGTTCTGTTGTGTTTATGTTGTGTTAAGGTGCGGATGTTCTCCCGAAATGTGTTTGTCATTCTTGTTTGGTTTTGGTTCAAAGTGTGGCGCATTATTAGTAAGAGTGTTAAAGTTGTTTTATTTAGCCACCGTCAGTGTAACCTGTGTGGCTGTTGACCAAGTATGCTTTGCTGTCACGTACGAGTGCAAGCAGAGGATGCATGCTGCATAACAGGCGATTGGACTGGCACTCTGTTAATACAGATTGTAGAGGGCGCCAAATGCTGTACCATCGTGGAGCGCCCTTATTATAACTGTAAGGGTGAAAATCGATGAATATCAAGTGCGAGAGGCACTGAAATCCAGAAGTCTCTCGGGAAAATTGGGGGTTTCGGCAAGTAAGCTGCTGAGCCGCATCAGAGTGATCAAAGAGCCGCATGCGGCTCCGGAGCCGCGGGTTGCCGACCCCTGCATTAGGAGCATGCCGCGACGTTGTCAAGCATGCATACAAGCACGTGGGGGCCACACAAGATATTGAAAATGATTTTGAGTTGCAGAAATTGAATTTAGGCAAAATGGACGAGCCTGCCACATCATTTTTTCACTTTGATTCTTGGGGTGTCTATATACTGAGCCCTCTGTAGGCTGAAAACTTTTATTTCCATTAAAAGATGTGGCATCCTTTTGTTCCTGAGACATTAAACTGTCCATATCAGTAGAGGTATCCGGCATTTTTTTTTTTCACCATTGAAATCTGATGTGTTTTCAAAGTGTTCCTTTAATTTTTTTGAGCAGTGTATATATATTTAATATATATATATATATATATATATATACATATAAGTTTGAAAGCTTTGATTGAACATGCTATTCATAAAACCACTACATTTAAAGGAGAATTGCACTTTTTTGTCTATCATTCACAATCCTCATGTAAGACAAGAACACGTTTTTGGGGTTTTTATGCATTCTAAAACATAAATAAATGCTAACAAAAGTCAGCTAACAATGGAGTTTATGGGCGCTCTAACGAAAACATTGTTTTATACACACTCCGTAAGTATATATGTATATATATAAAGGTTTATTTGAAATAGGGACAGATACAGAATCATAGACATCTGAATGTATGCATCATAGTGTTTGTAGCCAAAGCCCATTTACAGCACTTGTCCCCAACAACAACAACAACACAGATCCAACATCATTAAAATAGGAAAATAAAAAGAATAAGGCAAAGATAAGTCGATAATAATAATAACACAGACAAAGTGCAGACTAGATAAAAAACAATTCGTAAAAATGAGTAAAAACTAAACATGGGAACACGATTGTTGCTCCACAAGCCACAATTTTGTTTGTTTTTTGAAAGTGACAAGTGCAGGTGTACTTTTCAAAGTGTCAGGTAGAGAGTAGTATCTAGTAACATTCATAATAACATGTAATATTTAGATAAAAACCAATTTGTAAAAATGAGTAAAAACTAAACATGGGAACACGATTGTTGCTCCACAAGCCACAATTTTGTTTGTTTTTTTGAAAGTGACAAGTGCAGGTGTACTTTTCAAAGTGTCAGGTTGAGAGTAGTATCTAGTAACATTCATAATAACATGTAATATTTAGATAAAAACCAATTCGTAAAAATGAGTAAAAACTAAACATGGGAACACGATTGTTGCTCCACAAGCCACGATTTTGTTTGTTTTTTTGAAGGTGACAAGTGCAGGTGTACTTTTCAAAGTGTCATGTAGAGAGTAGTATCTAGTAACATTCATAATAACATGTAATATTTACATATTTTCATCATTTTAAGCACACCGCTGCGTATTAATTTCACAGACGTTCACTTTCCCTTCAACAACAACAAGACTACTAATCATGGCAGACTTGATGAGAGACAACAAAGACTACTTTGGGACAAATGATGATCCAGAAACTTCTATTTTTTGATCCTGAATATGAAGAGGATGATCGACAAGTTTTAGAAGCTGTGTGCTAAACAGATGCAGCTTTAGTCAAACACTAAGCATCATGTAGCAGTAGATAGACAAACATAATAAAACAATCACCTACTGTACAATGTCTGCTCTCACTGGGATAAAGACTGATGGCATGCTTATATCTTCCCCTTTACATTAACAATTCATCATAATCCTCACAAAGGGTTAGGGGGGGAAAAAAAGTGTTTTTTCATGTCTTTCTCGCCCTAAGTTGGATGTCAAAGTTGACCAACTTGTGGGTTTATGTTCACAACCTTCTACTATCCAGGTGAGAGACATGATTTATAATCCAGAATTAACTTTCACCAACTCAGAGGCGATGCAGCAGCTCAATATGTCAATATAGCAGCGTAAGCTAGTTAGCTCTCTAAAAGTAGTTCCTCTGCGTTAGCGCTTATAATAACAACATTGCTCAATACTTATTGTTGGCACTTTCTGGATGTTTTTTTAGCAAATTTTATGTGTGCAGTAGTGTACTTTTATTAGCTTCAGTGTTAGCCACTTGTCAACCTTTATGAGTTAGAATGCATAAAAAAATGTGTTCTTGTCTTACATACGGATTGTGACTGATGCGCAAAATTCTAAAAAAAAAAAAAAAAGTGCAGTTCTCTTTTAAGTTCATAGAAAGTGAAAATGGACTGATAGACAATCTGATAGCAGCCTTTATTTATTCACAGAATGTCCAACAATGTGGCATTGTGGACATTTCATTCTGATACACTGAAAGGTAAACCTGTGTGTGTGTGTGTGTGTGTGTGTGTTTTGTTATTTGTACACTAGAAGTATTATAACTGCCACTGAGTGCTGGAATGTAAAGATGTATCATAATTTGTTTGAAATATTATTTTTATGCTCTATATTTTCGGTCAATTCTGGCGTTTTAGTCAGATGTTTATTTAAATAAATAAAAAACTTATTGCACAGAAGTTGGTTTCCATTGTGGGGTTGTTTGTTGAAACTGCAGCATTTATCCAATCAGGTGTCAGCTTTGTGTTGCCAGGGGGAAATAAATCTGAGTGGAGTAAATAATAATAATGTGCATATAGTATAGGGGTGTGAAGCTTTGGGCACCTAACGATTCCTGGGGTGACCATTTGATTCTGAATCTACCGTATTTTTCGGACTATAAGTCGCAGTTTTTTTCATAGTGTGACTTAGACTCAGGAGCGACTTATGTGTGAAATTATTAACACATTAGCGTAAAATATCAAATAATATTATTTAGTTCATTCACGTAAGAGACTAGACGTATAAGATCATACTTGCCAACCCTCCCGGATTTTCCGGGAGACTCCCGAAATTCAGCGCCTCTCCCGAAAACCTCCTGGGACACATTTTCTCCCGAAAATCTCCCGAAATTCAGGCGGAGCTGGAGGCCACGCCCCCTCCAGCTCCATGCGGACCTGAGTGACGTGTTGACAGCCTGTTCACACGTCCGCTTTCCCACAATATAAACGGCTAATGATCGAGGGCGAGTTCTTGGTTTCTTATGTGGGTTTATTGTTAGGCAGTTTCATTAACGTCCTCCCAGCGCGGTAACAACACACAACAACAGCAGTCAAGTTTTCGTCTACCGTAAAGCAGTTCGTCTGCCGTAAACAGCAATGTTGTGACACTTTTAAACAGGACAATACTACTGCCATCTACTATACATGCATATGTGACCCACCCATAATGTGTCACATTTTTGTGTTGATTTATTTATTTTATTTTGTGGTTTGAATTCGTTTTTTGGAGCTGTCATTACACATTTATCAGTATTCACATTGGTCAGTAGGGGGCAGTAGGGCGTTTCTTCCCAATTGAATGCTATCACCTGCAGACCGGAAGTGTCTTGTCATTCTGATGAGCGCGACCAGTCTGTGAAAAATTTAAACGTCCTGTGTGCTTTTTCCTCCTGTATAACAGGTTAGTTTTGGTGAATCAACTCACTGAATAATATCCATGTGATCTTTATAAGTTTAAGTACACATTCTGATGGTGGAGCCTAACTCTAAAGTGTTTATGAGTTGTAGTTTGTATTTGTGAATGAATCCAGTGCACAGCTGCAGTAATCAATACAAAAAGGCGACGTGAGTGCGCAATGTTTATATAGGAACTTCTGATCCTAATTCAGACTCCCAAATTAGAGCTCCCGTTTTCTTATTGATTTTATAATGTATATTTGTATAATGTGTGTGTTCTGAAATAGTGACAGAGAATAGAACAAAGATGGACAATTCAACCCTTAACTCAACAATGAGTAGATGAGTGTTATGTGTGTGTGCATATGTGTAAATAAATGAACACTGAAATTCAAGTATTTATTTTATATATATATATATAAAATATATATATATAAATATATATATATATATATATATATATATATATATAGCTAGAATTCACTGGAAGTCAAGTATTTCTTATATATATATATATATCTTAACCACGCCCCCCGCCCCACCCCCGACCACGCCCCCCACCTCCCGAAATCGGAGGTCTCAAGGTTGGCAAGTATGTATAAGATTTCATGGGATTTAGCGATTAGGAGTGACAGATTGTTTGGTAAACGTATAGCATGTTCTATATGTTATAGTTATTTGAATGACTCTTACCATAATATGTTACATTAACATACCAGTTGGTTATTTATGCCTCATATAACGTACACTTATTCAGCCTGTTGTTCACTATTCTTTATTTATTTTAAATTGCCTTTCAAATGTCTATTCTTGGTGTTGGCTTTTATCAAATACATTTCCCCCAAAAATGCGACTTATGTTTTTTTCCTTCTTTATTATGCATTTTCGGCCGGTGCGACTTATACTCCGAAAAATACGGTATTCTTAATTCAAACCGATTCTTGCAACGTATTATTGTGTGAATGCTCCAAAGCATTTTATTCTTCAACTTCTTCTTCTTCTGCTCCAGATTTTGGCGCGTTCTACCTTCCACATTTTTCACTCAATTCAAACAGTTCAGCGTATTCGGGAATCGCGGGCTTTCCCTTGACAAATTCCAAAAATTCCCAGATTTCCCAGAATTCCAGGGCATTTTTCCCATTCAAAATGAATTGGCCATTTTTCAAACTTCTACCATTTCCACATGTTTCAACCGATTCAAACCATTCCACCTTCAACACATTCTGGAAATTTAAACTACCTTTTTTCCAGGTCCCAAAAAAATTCCAGGATTTTCTAGAATTCCTGCTTTTCCAAAGCCCTATTTCCACCTTTTTTTCTGCCAACTAATCCTTCCACATTTTTTCAACCGTTCCACCGTCCAAACATTCCTCTTAATCAGGACAAAAACCAAAGATGTTTTTTGAACTGGAAAAATTCCCGGTTTTCCCGAAATTCCAGGAATTCTGTAATACCATTTCTCAATTCAACATGTTACTACTTCAACATTTCTCGACCAATTTGAAAAATTCCAACACCAACCATTTCAACTCATTCAGACCATTCAAGGTTTTTTTTTACCATTTTCCCAAAAATTCCCGCTTTTCCCGAAATTCACAAATTTTGGCGAAATTCCCATTGAGACATTCTTCAAAGTTCCACAACTCCCACATTGTCAGGTTCAAACACTGATGACATCTATTAAAACAAGACAAAGAAGCAAGGAATTAGAGACAGAATTACATTTGGCTCAATTGAGGAGAGCGCATCTGGGCTGTACTCTTGTACTGTCTCCAGCACGCTCTGACTTTCCCTGATTACATGGCAACAGCTGTTTCTAAGGGTCGGTGGTCATAAACAGCCATCGCCTTTGGTTACAGAACAGTTCAAAGAAGAGGTCGTAAAACAGTTCACAGAAATGGTCGCCTGGAGGGGAGTCTGGTCCTGCCTCCTCTCCGCTTTTGTACTTCTTGGGTCAAGACAATATCTTTCTGATGAATACAATACATGAAAGAAACAGCACACCTTCATGTTGCTTCCCATCCTATACAGTGGAGTTTTACAAGCCTTATTCTTGGTAGGTTCACAGACAGCTTTTGTCTTCTCGCCGGGAACTCAATGAAACAACGTTTTGTGATAACTTCGATACAATTGTTCTGACACACATTTTTATCTGATTCAAACCGTTCCAACTTCAAAATAGTCAGCCTGTTTGGGAATTGTGTGCTCTACTTCAACAATTCTAAAATAAATTCCAGGATTTCAGTTCAACTTCAGCATTGGAGCATTCACAAGCAATTCCTTTGGGAATTGCCTCATCTAGTTTGGTTTAATATTTGTAATGAAACCTTTTTTAAAACAAGTTACAGGTTAGAAAAGCATGGTGCTCAAACATATTTAAAAAAAAATTATTGTTAGCGTAAATGTACTTTGTTTATTTTATTAAAAAAATTAAAAACATTTTAATTGATTGAATTGATTTTAGAATCGGCATGAACAAGAATTGCAATCCAGATGTGAATACATTTTTTTGTGCATCCCTAATATAGTAAGACCTAATTGGGCAGCCTTCATTATTTATGACATGACAGAAGTCAAACGTGTTGAATACCAGTGTTGGGTTAGTTACTGAAAAGCAGTAACTAGTTACAGTTACTAGTTACTTCATTTCAAAAGTAACTCAGTTACTAACTCAGTTACTTACACCAAAAAGTAATGCGTTACTGTGAAAAGTAACTATTTAGTTACTTATTTTTTTCTTCTTTTTTTTTAAAGCTCCCATTAATGCCCTTTTAGCCTTCATTTCAGTACTGTTATTGCACTGGAGAACAATACAATCTGTTGATCAAATTGACATACATTTGCATCACTGAACTCCGCTAAGCAATGTGGTCTACATACAACACACAAACAATGTGGTCTACATACAACACACAAAGACAAAGATATGTTACAAAGGCCAATTTGTTTCAGGCCAGAACAAATTGACAAAACTATTTTAAATAGCTGCAACATAACATACATAAGTAACAAACAGCATAATACCAGCATAGCTGTAAAGCAAGAAAGGTACACACTACATACACAAAGCCTAACCAGGCATTTTCTTCCTCAAGTAATTCTGACACAAAATGATGTCTGAAGCCCAGAACACTCTACACATTTCTCCAGTTTTAGTTTAGAGATAAGGAAAGATTGGCCTGGCCCACTAGCATCCCTCTTTATGTTTGTGAACTTTATAGTCTATACATTTAGAGTGATGTGATAATCAAACACTCTAGAAGTCTAGAATGAAAGAGTATATAAGAGAATTGACATCAGCGTTCCCTCTAAGGTGCGCGCCTATGCAATTGTGCACTGCTCAAGCGTCCTCTGCGCACGGCAAATCTATGCCACGCACAAAATCAAATAATAAAATAAGCGCATAACAATTTTCGACACGACACGGACACGACAGAGAAAACCGTTTTCGTCATCATTGTTCAAATATAATAATAAGTCTGTCGAGACGCTTTGAGAACATGAATTCCATCCATCACTTTACTGAGCAAAACTCTTTATTGTCGGCCATAAACACATCACCAAAACATTAGTAAAAAAATGATATCTAGCAAAAGTGGTCATTTTCTGCAGTACAAACCAGACCAAAAGCAACTTTGTTATATCAACAGCAGCCGCTCGCTCTTTCTCACTTGCGCCAACACATGCACATATGGCACTTAGCCAGTGATGCGTTTACAGCCACACAAAAAGTCGGACAACTCCAACACCACACATAAAGTGTCATTCCAGGTCGTTACACTATGATTTACCAATCAAATGTGTGCTTATTCTCGTGTCATTTATTAGGAATCTTAATTTATAAATATTAATCATTAAATGCTGTTAGTATATTAAATAAATACTAATAAAAATATATTTTTTACAAACAGGAAGTTGCAGGAATGTACACATGATTCCCCTGCTTACATCTCATTATGCAACATGTGAATGTTTTAATGGGAATAAATGCAATGTCTGAAAGGGGTACAAACTATTTCCAAAGCAGGACCTCCACCTAGACAAACAATACAAGTACACAGTTCATGAAAAACAATATTTGTTGTTATTGTCATTGTAAGTGGGCCTAAACACTTATATTAGAAAATAACCTCATGGAAATGACTGCTGTCATTTGATTATAATAATAAGAGAATGTTGTCTGTCTATCTGTGTTGGCCCTGCGATGAGGTGGGGACTTGTCCAGGGTGTACACAGCCTTCCGCCCGAATGCAGCTGAGATAGGCTCCAGCACCCCCCCGCGACCCCGAAAGGGACAAGCGGTAGAAATGGATGGATGGATGGAGATTGAACTTGTTATTTAGTGAGGTTTTGGACAGGTGTGCTGCTGGTGTAGCCACAGTGTGCACGTCTGATGTTGCTCACATGGGCTCCACTGAATGCTCAGGGAGTTTTTGCGTTTGCTCACACACATGAACAATTAGAGGGAACATTGATTGACAGAGTGTGTGTACCTTCAGTGCTGAATGATGAGCAGAGGCAGAGTTAATCCTTAAGTGATGGTGGTGGAGGTGAAGTGTCATTGGAGTCTCTATCTCTCTTTACTAGCTTCGTCGAAGCATGTTGCTTATGTAGCTTGTTTCAGCAGATTTTAATTGCTGTTTTGGGCAGTAGATGGGATCTTTGATCCAAAGCACAATTTACATTTAACAAAAATGTTATTTTCTTTGTGCTCGACAAAAGAAAAGTAGTGAAAATATCTCCATGTTAGCAGTGCTCGACAAAAGAAAAGTAGTGAAAATATCTCCATGTTAGCAAACTCGACTTCTGGCTCCGCCATGATCAGACACGGCCCCCTCCCCTCCACACTCACACTCACACCCACACACACACATACAGAGCGCATGTCTCTCTTCTCCGGCTTGTGACACAAGAAGAATCAGAACGATGACACAGCAGCGCTCCGATAAAACACACTTTATACTACATAAAAAGTAACGTAAAATAACGCAGTAACGCATCATGTAGTAACGGTAACTGAGTTACTGAATATAAAAAATAACGCGTTAGATTACTAGTTACCGCCGAAACTACTTTGTAACGCGTTAGTCCCAACACTGTTGAATACATTAGTTTTTTTCATGTTGCGCTTCGGAATGTCACAGAAAAGGCTTCTAATGATAACTGCGATAAAACTCGCTTTAGTATACTCTGTTTAGTATCACCATTTTAAATGACAATGATGTAAAAAACGTAATTGATAACTGCACTTTGACTGGCACTAGCTCGCTGGCCTAAATTCTAACATGAAAACAAGAAACATTAACGTCTTTCCCCATTAAGAAAGGGTCTGAACTTATAAAAATACATAACTGTGTGGGCAACTAAGATATTTAATTGTGCACATTGAACATACGAGCCATCCTGCCAAACTCAGAGGAATAAGAGACACAGGTGTTTTTACGATGCTTTTAAAGCATACTTGCCAACCCTCCCGGATTTTCTGGGAGACTCCCGAAATTCAGCGCCTCTCCCGAAAACCTCCCGGGACAAATTTTCTCCCAAAAATCTCCCGAAATTCAGGCGGACTCAGGTCCATAATAACAAATATTTTATTTGAGTATTAACCCACAATTTAAACAGCATACCTGCCCAATCACGTTATAACTGTAGAATGATGGAGGGCGAGTTCTTGGTTTCTTATGTGGGTTTATTGTTAGGCAGTTTCATTAACGTCCTCCCAGCGCGGCAACAACACACAACAACAGCAGTAACGTTTTTCGTCTACCGTAAAGCAGTTCGTCTGCCGTAAACAGCAATGTTGTGACACTCTTAAACAGGACAATACTGCCATCTAGTGCATTTGATGAAAGCACTTTTGTGCGTGCCACACAGCAATGCATCATCAGAGAGGGTGTTCAGCATGGTTCGAAAAATAGTGACAGAGAATAGAACAAGGATGGACAATTCAACCCTTAACTCAACAATGAGTAGATGAGTGTTATGTGTGTGTATATGTGTAAATAAATGAACACTGAAATTCAAGTATTTCTTTTATATATATATATATATATATATATATATATATATATATACGTGTATATATATATATATATATATATACGTGTATGTATATATATATATATATATACGTGTGTATATATATATATATATATATATATATATATACGTGTATGTATATATATATATATATATATATATATATACGTATATATATAATATATATATATATATATATACGTATATATATAATATATATATATATATATATATATATATATATATATATATATATATATATATATATATATATTATCTATATATTAGAGATGCGCGGTTTGCGGACACAACCGCGGAGTCCGCGGATTATCCGCGGATCGGGCGGATGAAATTTTAAAAAAATAAGATTTTATCCGCTCGCGGGTCGGGTCGGGCGGATTAATTAGATATTATTATTATTTTTTTTTTTTTTATTTTTTTTTTTGCGGGTGGCAGTTAAACCAATTGGGAAATATATATACATAGTTAAATGTTGTTACCCACATACAAAAACGAGCAGGCACCTGCAGCATATGCCACAACAGAAGAAAAAAAAAGAAAAGAGATGGACACTTTTACGGAGCGGAGGGACGCCTCGCGTCCGGGACCGAGGCTCCTTCCCCCGAGAGGGCCCCACCGGGAGCCGTAGCTGAGGCGATCCGCGAGAAGGGCCCGACGCACGTCCAGGGTCACTACCGCGCCCACCGCACCGACACCCCGCCTCGTCCGCTTTCGCCGCGGCCGGCGTCACGCGCAGCAGGTAAGCAGCTCGTAACATGGGTCACTCCGCGCGCTCCGCCCGCGCAGCTTACCTGCTTGCTCGCAAAATGATTATTAGCATTCAGACAGGTTAAAATGTTGCTAAAACCATCACTTTTCTATCAGTCACAGTGACTTTTCAAAACAAAAATATTACAGCAAAAATCATATGGGTTGATTGACATGTTTATTCTGTAAGCTAACTTCAATAGTTTGAAATTATTTTGACAGTTAATGCCAGTTATCCTGTCAACCTTTCACAAGACTTCAATTTGTTAATTGAAAGTATAAACAGTATAAACACTTTTAACAGTATGTCGTGCTGTGAAATACAGCCGACAGGATGGCGCACCAAACACAAAGCAAGGCCATGCTGCAGGAGAACAAAGGACTTCTTTCATTTAAGGTTTGTGATAAACCATCAAACTCATTCGTTAAAAGGACTCTATAGTAATATAAAGCGAATTTTTCTGGACATTATCATGCAAGAAAAGTTTATTTTTGGGATCGCGATCACCGCGTAATGATTTTTAAAGGTTGCATTACATTATTAACTGTCCCATGTGATCAGCCAGTGCGATTGGAAGTCCATGCTCAATTATTGCCTCCGTAAATAAAACTTCGGCATTTATCACATCCAAAGAATCTGTTTGGGCGACGAAAAACGTTGAAAGTTTTCCACTTGTATCGCTAGCAACGGCATTAGACTTGTGTTTTTTTGTCCCAACGTGGTCTTTTACATCACTAATTCCTCCGTGTCCGATCGAAAAATCTTGTCTGCACAAGGTGCAATTCGCGTAGTTTTCACCCTTTTTTTTTTTTTTTAATTAATATTAGATATATAACAACGGGCGGATGGCGGGCGGATGGAGTTCTGATCAAACGTTACATCGGGTGGATGGCGGATGGTTGACGACTTTCTGCCGCGGTTGCGGATGAAATAAATTGCCTATCCGCGCATCTCTACTATATATATATGAAATACTTGACTTGGTGAATTCTAGCTGTAAATATACTCCTCCCCTTTTAGCCACGCCCCCCTCCCCCCACCTCCCGAAATCGGAGATCTCAAGGTTGGCAAGTATGTTTCAAAGACCGCTGAATGGAATAGGAATAGCATATTAATATTAATAATAATAGATTTGATTTCTTACGCACTTTGCATTGAAATAAGTCTTAAAGTGCCATAGTACAAAGCAATATTTAAAACAATAAAAGAGATAAAATAGGAACAACAGTATCTCTTGGGGTATAAAATAGGAGCAAACAACATGGAGGTCGCTCAACATTACAATAGTCCAGGTCTCGTATTTGAACACAAATTTAAATTACTCATGTCACGCCGGACCCTACATGTCTGCGGTTACATGTTTCAAATGAATAAATAAAAGTACACTTACATTTACCGTCGGTTGGATTCGCAGGACACTTGGAGCTTGTTGGAATTGGGACAGCCTTCGTGCCCCGCTGTCACGTCCACAAATGTGCACTGTCAAGGAATTGAGACACAGCTAAAGTCAACAATAGCCATTGTACTCTTTTAAATCCTTTAGTCAGAATTATACCCTGAAGTTGTGAACATTAAAAACAAAATAAAAAATCATACACTGATACTGCCCTTGGTATCAACACCACCATTTTAGCGATCGATCCGGCCTCCCCCTACGTGTGGCGTAATGACTGTGACAATACTGACAATATGCAAAAATATATTAGAAACTAGAAAAGTGCAGACCTCAACCATCTAACCCTGTTCGTTATCTCATTTCCGACATTTCTTGGAAGCTTCAAGAACATCCACCATAACCTAATTGTATTGTGCTAGTGAAGGTGAATGATATATTAATAATGTGAGTGCCCAGACAGCCCTGGTCATCTGCATACTACCAAATATTGTGTATCAAACAGGATACGGCAACGCTGCATTGATATTCCTTCTTTGGGGCCCGCCTGTTATGCATATGATGGTTTCTAGTACATTATCCCTGCTTTACCTGAGAGCTCGTCCGTCACAAAGCGCACGGGCGCTGCTCACACTTTGAGGAACGTTTGCAACCCTCTGACTCCTTCAAGCCTGCACGATGAACGTTCAGCTGGAGATCAGTATGACGCAGTTTTTAATCATCAACGCTCCTCTTGGCGTCTTCATCCTTGCCATGAACTTGTTTTTTCTGTTTTGCCTGGGATGGCCACAATGCACCGATAGACTCAAGCAGCCTTTGAGGTTCCTCTTGGAGCTTCTCATCGGATCCTCCTCTGTGTATCTCGTCTTCTTGACGCTGACCTTCTTGATGATGGGCAACAACAAGTATTGGTTGGTGCTTTCCTTTATGCTTCAGTACTCTGTCAATATCAGCATGAGCGGCTTTGTTTGGCTCAGTTTCTACTACTTCGCCCACATTGTCCCCGCTTGCAGCGCTTTCTTCGACTGGCTGAAGAGGAACATCAAGGTGACCATTTTCATGGTTCTTCTTCTTGATTGCCTCGTTTATCTTCACGACTGCGTCGTGGAGATTGCCAAGTGTCTAATTTCCAAGCCTGCGGTCTTCACCGACGACTACAACGGGACGTGGGACCAGATTCCTGACAAGAACGTGACGTGGAACCAGATTCCAGACAGTTCTCAGCTGAAGCTTTATCGCTTGGTTGTTTTCATCATCACCAGAGTTCACATGCTGACCAGTTTGTGCCTGATGATCTTCTCAAACATCACCACCCTGCGATACCTGCAGGTTCACATGAGAACGATGACACGGAACGGCATTTCGGTCTCCAGGTCCAGACTTCGGAGCTGGTTGAGAGTCTGCGCGACCGGCATTTGTCAGTGCGTGATCTTCTTCAGCTGTGCGGTTTTTATTCTCCTGGACTCGATCACCATTGAATATGCGCCGTTTTACTTTGGGACTGCCGTCCTTTCCACGGTCACCACTTTGTACATATTCGGTACCACCGTCAACCTGGCCGTCGGTCAAGCCGTGTATCGGCAAAGGGCAGCGGCGCTAAGGCGGGCGCTCGGATCCCTCTGCAACGTTGGCACGGCAACAGATGATCCGACTTCTGAATCAGCTGACATGGGAAATAGTGGAAGTGTTAAACAATGATTTGTTCTTCTAAAAACTGTTCAGTCCTTGTTCTGCCGGTCTTTCATTTACATGTTCACTTTCCTAGAAACCGATACTGTCGCTACAACTTAATTTGCATCTCAGTTGGCATTTGTGTGCTGGCACCAGTCATTTGCTGATCCATACTGAAATATCGATACTGCCGATACCAGATATTTATGCTCTAATATCGATTCTTAAATCAAAATATCGATAATTTGGATACTTTAGTTCAAACTTTTCCCACCAAGGGCTGCATACTGAAAAGCAGTGACGTGCAGTCACTAGAGGCAGGTGAGGCCCTGCCTCACCTGCCATCATGGAAAGAAAAAAAATGTAAAAAGAAAAAAATGTAATTAAATTGTTATATGTATGCAGTGATTATACTATAAAGTTATTTTCCATTTAACTTCACCAGTTTTAGATTATTTGTATTAAAAATCGCTGAATTTTCACATTTGCCGTTCAAATCCTGAGAAGAGACGGTGCGGTGAACAGCAGCCAGTTGAGGCACACAACTCAGTACCTCAACATGGACGGACTCGACTAACTGCTGGCCTGCTGTGCAGTGAGACCGTATTGCTATTTGAATTATATTATACATTTCCATAGTTTAGTTAGCTGAGGTATATAATGTACAGTGTATTTTGTCAACAACTGTATGTGTGTAACGTATTTCTTGTGCTGAGCGATCATAAAGCGGCTGCAAAAGACGCACTGGCTGAGGCTCCAGTAGCCCCGCCTTCTGCAACTAAAGCCCACACTTAAACTTTCCACGTGCAAGATTGAATCTATTTAAGAAAGTTATTTCATAAGAAGCCAAAAAGTGCAAAAACAATAATGTTCGTGGTGGAGGAGTTGTGAATGACTGCAGGGACACAACATTAGGTACACCTGCAGACTGCAGATGTACCTAATTCACAACTCCTCCAACATGAACATTATTGTTTTTGCACTTTTTGGCTTCTTATTAAATAACTTTTGTAACCTATTTTTATGGGCTTTCCTATTTGTGATGTTAAGTTCCTGTTGTGTGCTGTTATACAGTATATGCCTTAAGCTCTTATTTTGAAGGCGCCAAGAGCGGAAGTGATGACATGTTGTAGTGGAGCAGAGGTTTTTGAAAGAAGGTAAATAAAGTGGTCCTCGTGTAAACTGGAGCCTCCGTGTTTGTTATTTTGTAGTTTCATACAGTATAGGTGACATTTATAAACCCTCGGTTACACTTTTTTTTAAATAGATTCAATCTTGCACGTAGAAAGTTTAAGTGAGGGCTTTAGTTGATATAACACACCCGTCAGGGGTTCATTAATCCAGCACAACAGCGGCGAATGGACTTCATTTATAAAAAAAAGGTAAGACTATAACAACGTTTTTTTTTTATTAAATGTGCTTTTTTGTGTGCTACAGTTTGTATGTGTAAAGTTAAAGTTAAGTTAAAGTACCAATGATTGTCACACACACACAAGGTGTAATGAAATTTGTCCTCTGCATTTGACCCATCCCTTGATCACCCCCTGGGAGGTGAGGGGAGCAGTGGGCAGCAGCGGCGCCGCGCCCGGGAATCATTTTTGGTGATTTAACCCCCGATTCCAACCCTTGATGCTGAGTGCCAAGCAGGGAAGAATGCTGGTATGAGCTTTTAAACATAACCCGTTAACTGCTGCCAATCAAATGGTGAATAAGATACTCTTTAGGGTTCATATGTTTGTAAATCTGACTGTGATGAAGTCAGTGCCTCACCAGCCATCAACCTCACCGCACGTCACTGCTGAAAAGTCAAAGTATGCAAGGCCGTATTGTTATTATTTAAAGTGCCATAGTACAAAGCAATAATATATGAACAACAATATCTCTTGGGGTATAAATAAGAGCAAACAACATGGAGGTCGCTCAACATTACGATAGTCCAGGTCTCGTATTTGAACACAAATTGAAATTACTCATGTCACGCCAAACTCTACATATCTGCGGTTACATGTTTCAAATGAATAAATAAAGCTATACTTACGTACATTTTGAAGTCGCTCTTCTCTTTGCATAGCGCCGCCATGTTAAATATTTGTTCAGAGCTGGACATGCAAAGCATCTTGGGATACCGAGGGGTGCGAAGGCTACTCGACATGTACACTAATGGAAGAAAAGGACACATCCGTCGGTTGGATTCGCAGGACACTTGGAGCTTGTTGGAATTGGGGAAGCCTTCGTGCCCCGCTGTCACGTCCACAAATGTTCACTGTCAAGGAATTGAGACACAGCTAAAGTCAACAATAGCCATAGTACTCTTTTAAATCCTTTAGTTTGTGCACTCACAGTCCTCCTGTGAATTATCCCCTGAAGTTGTGAACATTAAAAACTAAATAAAAAAATCATACACTGATACTGCCCTTGGTATCAACACCACCATTTTATCGATCGATCAACCCGGCCTCCCCCTCCGTGTCGCGTAATGACTGTGAATCACCAAAAATGATTCCCGGGCGCGGCCACCGCTGCTGCCCACTGCGCCCCTCACCTCCCAGGGGGTGATCAAGGGTGATGGGTCAAATGCAGAGAATAATTTCACCACACCTAGTGTGTGTGTGACTATCAGTGGTACTTTAACTTAACAATATTGACAATAAGCAAAAAATATATTACAAACTACAAAAGCACTCAGTGAGCGCAGATTTCAACCACTAAAAAAGTCCTGAATCCAGTGGATGATCCGGATCATGCACGGAATGTAATAATCACGTCTTCCTTCTCCCATTTCTGACACTTCCTGGAAGTGCAATGAAAATGTGCCCAGAACTTTCTGAGCGATCTATACCCCTTAAAGGAAACATCATGTCAGTCATCCACTGTCTTTGTCTCTTGTGGGTGGAGGTGGGATATTGTATATTTGTGTCACGTACGGCTGCTACCGCAAGAAGCTTTCCTGTGTTGTGATAATAAATTGAGTGAACAAACAAGAGTCATAGTCTTTGGTATCCTTTTTGAGATGATGGCATGTTAAAATGTAAAAGATTGCAAACCAAATATGACATCATTTTGACATGAAACTCTAATCTGGCCGTGAGCAGGCTACCGTAAGAACATATGTTGTAAATTACACAAATTGTATTTATGTTGGGGTAATCAGAGTCGCCCACCTCTTCTAAAGTTGTACGTATCATTGCAGCGACTGTCTTTTCAGACGGTGTGCAGCACTACTTTATCTCTGGTACCATCGCCTGTTTTGGCCACACCCATTTTATTCTTCATCTTCTTCCTAATTTTTGACCATTTAGTTTGTGTTTCATCCTGTGTGCGGTTCTCAAAGCATTGACAGCATCGTCGTCTCAACCCTCGTTAGTTTGCTGGAAACACCTTCTACTAACTTGTGATTGGGCGGGGTGTGCAGATCTCAGGCACACGGCTAATTTCAATATGATTTGCATATTTATAAAGGGGCGTGGCACATCTAAATGGAGTGTTTACCCAAATAAACCGGACAAAACATCCCCGGCCAGCTGGACCAAACAGACAACTGTCCATGGAGTGAGTCACACTTTATATTGATCATGATACACGCAGCACGTCATGCGTGTTATTACAACTACAGTACATACATTGTCTGGCTAGCTGTGTACAAACAAAACATGAAATTATACTTTACAGATAATGTAATATGATTGTTCATGTTTTTCACTCAGTACAGATTGGTGTGCTATCACATTGTGTTGTTTATTACAAACTCAAACGTAGAAGCTAGCTCATCGCTTGCTTTTACGGCTAATACCGTAGCACGCCGATGTGTTAGTCCATCCATCCATCCATCTTCTTCCGCTTATCCGAGGTTGGGTCGCGGGGGCAGCAGCCTAAGCAGGGAAGCCCAGACTTCCCTCTCCCCAGCCACTTCGTCCAGCTCTTCCTGTGGGACCCCGAGGCGTTCCCAGGCCAGCCGGGAGACATAGTCTTCCCAACGTGTCCTGGGTCTTCCCCGCGGCCTCCTACCGGTCGGACGTGCCCTAAACACCTCCCTAGGGAGGCGTTCGGGTGGCATCCTGACCAGATGCCCGAACCACCTCATCTGGCTTCTCTCGATGTGGAGGAGCAGCGGCTTTACTTTGAGCTCCTCCCGGATGGCAGAGCTTCTCACCCTATCTCTAAGGGAGAGCCCCTTGTTCATTTCGGCCGCTTGTACCCGTGATCTTGTCCTTTCGGTCATAACCCAAAGCTCATGACCATAGGTGAGGATGGGAACGTAGATCGACCGGTAAATTGAGAGCTTTGCCTTCCGGCTCAGCTCCTTCTTCACCACAACGGATCGATACAGCGTCCGCATTACTGAAGACGCCGCACCGATCCGCCTGTCGATCTCACGATCCACTCTTTCCCCACTCGTGAACAAGACTCCGAGGTACTTGAACTCCTCCACTTGGGGCAAGATCTCCTCCCCAACCCGGAGATGGCACTCCACCCTTTTCCGGGCGAGAACCATGGACTCGGACTTGGAGGTGCTGATTCTCATCCCAGTCGCTTCACACTCAGCTGCGAACCGATCCAGTGAGAGCTGAAGATCCTGGCCAGATGAAGCCATCAGGACCACATCATCTGCAAAAAGCAGAGACCTAATCCTGCAGCCACCAAACCGGATCCCCTCAACGCCTTGACTGCGCCTAGAAATTCTGTCCATAAAAGTTATGAACAGAATCGGTGACAAAGGGCAGCCTTGGCGGAGTCCAACCCTCACTGGAAACGTGTCCGACTTACTACCGGCAATGCGGACCAAGCTCTGGCACTGATCATACAGGGAGCGGACTGCCACAATCAGACAGTCCGATACCCCGTACTCTCTGAGCACTCCCCACAGGACTTCCCGAGGGACACGGTCGAATGCCTTCTCCAAGTCCACAAAACACATGTAGACTGGTTGGGCAAACTCCCATGCACCCTCAAGGACCCTGCCGAGAGTATAGAGCTGGTCCACAGTTCCACGACCAGGACGAAAACAACACTGTTCCTCCTGAATCCGAGGTTCGACTATCCGGCGTAGCCTCCTCTCCAGTACACCTGAATAGACCTTACCGGGAAGGCTGAGGAGTGTGATCCCACGATAGTTAGAACACATCCTCCGGTTCCCCTTCTTAAAGAGAGGAACCACCACCCCGGTCTGCCAATCCAGTGGTACCGCCCCCGATGTCCACGCGATGCTGCAGAGTCTTGTCAACCAAGACAGCCCCACAGCATCCAGAGCCTTAAGGAACTCCGGGCGGATCTCATCTACCCCCGGGGCCTTGCCACCGAGGAGCTTTTTAACTACCTCAGCAACCTCAGCCCCAGAAATAAGAGAGCCCACCACAGACTCCCCAGGCACTGCTTCCTCATAGGAAGACGTGTTGGTGGGATTGAGGAGGTCTTCGAAGTATTCCCTCCACCGATCCACAACATCCGCAGTCGAGGTCAGCAGAACACCATCCTCACCATACACGGTGTTGATAGTGCACTGCTTCCCCTTCCTGAGGCGGAGGATGGTGGTCCAGAATTGCTTCGATGTGTTAGTACGCTAGAAAAAGAGTTCCTCAGTGTTCTCTCTTACAATAACAATGTTGCTACAGCTTGGTTATTATACAGGTTACAGAACGTAAATGAAGTATTGGTGATAGTTTTAGAATGCATTTTTAAAGTGATTTAGAAGTAGAATGGATTGCTAACATTAGCTGCATTGCTAGGCCGATTTTTATACGTTAGAATGCAAAAAAACCAAAAACATTTTGTCTTCTTGTCTCTCATAATGATTGTGAACAATAAGCAAAATCCCCAAAAAGTGCAGTTCCCCTTTAAACCGTCAGATTTTTTTAAATTGTGTATTCTCTTCATGGATTTGAACGCACGCCATGTTTTAGTTAAAAATCAACTCTTAATACATCAGGCCCATGTTTGTTATCCCATTTCCGACATTTCTTGGACATCCACCATAACCTAATTGTATTGTGCTAGTGAAGGTGAATGATATATTAATAATGTGAGTGTCCAGACAGCCCTGGTCATCTGCATACTACCAAATATTGTGTATCAAACAGGATACGGCAACGCTGCATTGATATTCCTTCCTTGGGGACCGCCTGTTATGCATATGATGGTTTCTAGTACATTATCCCTGCTTTACCTGAGAGCTCATCCTTCACAAAGCGCACGGGCGCTGCTCACACTTTGAGGAACGTTTGCAACCCTCTGACTCCTTCAAGCCTGCATGATGGACGTTCAGCTGGAGATCAGTATGACGCAGTTTTTAATCATCAACGCTCCTCTTGGCGTCTTCATCCTTGCCATGAACTTGTTTTTTCTGTTTTGCCTGGGATGTCCACAAGGCACCGATAGACTCAAGCAGCCTTTGAGGTTCCTCTTGGAGCTTCTCATCGGATCCTCCTCTGTGTATCTCGTCTTCTTGACGCTGATGATGGGCAACAACAAGTATTGGTTGGTGCTTTTCTTTATGCTTCAGTACTCTGCCAATATCAGCATGAGCAGCTATGTTTGGCTCAGTTTCTGCTACTTCGCCCACATTGTCCCCGCACGCAGCGCTTTCTTCGACTGGCTGAAGAGGAACATCAAGGTGACCATTTTCATGGTTCTTCTTCTTGATAGCCTCCTTTATCTTCACTACTGCGTTGTGGATATTGCCAAATGTCTAATTTCCAAGCCTGCGGTCTTCACCGACGACGACAACGTGACGTGGGACCAGATTCCTGACAACAACGGGACGTTGAACCAGATTCTTGACAACAGGACATGGAACCAGATTCCTGACAAGAACGTGACGTGGAACCAGATTCCCGACAGTTCTCAGCTGAAGCTTTATCGCTTCGTTGTTTTCATCATCACCAGGCTTCACATGCTGACCAGTCTTTGCCTGATGATCTTCTCAAACATCACCACCCTGCGATACCTGCAGGGTCACATGAGAACGATGACACAGAACGGCATTTCGATCTCCAGGTCCAGACTTCAGAGCTGGTTGAGAGTCTGCGTGACCGGCATTTGTCAGTGCGTGATCTTCTTCAGCTGTGCAGTTTTTATTCTCCTGGACTCGCTCACCTTAAAATATGCCCCGTTTTACTTTGGGACCAACATCCTTTCCACGGTCATCACTTTGTACATATTCGGTGCCACCGTCAACCTGGCCGTCGGTCAAGCCGTGTATCGGCAAAGGGCAGCGGCGCTATGGCGGGCGCTCGGATCCCTGTGCAGCGTTGGCACTGCAACAGATAATTTGACTTCTGAATCAGCTGACATGGCAAATAGTGGAAGTGTTAAACGATGATTTGTTCTTCTAAAAACTGTTTAGTCCTAGATCTGCCGGTCTTTCATTTACATGTTCTCTTTCCTAGAAACCGATACTGTCGCTACAACTTAATTTGCATCTCAGTTGGCATTTGTGTGCTGGAACCAGTCATGTGCTGATCCATACTGAAATATCGATACTGCCGATACCAGATATTTATGCTCTAATATCGATTCTCGAATCAAAATATCGATCATTTGGATACTTTAGTTCAAACTTTTCCCACCAAGGGCTGCGTACTGAAAAGTCAAAGTATGCAAGGCCGTATTGTTATTATTTAAAGTGCCATAGTACAAAGCAATAATATATGGACAACAATATCTCTTGGGGTATAAATAAGAGCAAACAACATGGAGGTCGCTCAACATTACGATATTCCAGGTCTCGTATTTGAACACAAATTGAAATTACTCATGTCACGCCAAACTCTACATATCTGCGGTTACATGTTTCAAATGAATAAATAAAGCTATACTTACGTACATTTTATAGTCGCTCTTCTCTTTGCATAGCGCCGCCATGTTAAATATTTGTTCAGAGCTGGACATGCAAAGCATCTTGGGATACAGAGGGGTGCGAAGGATACTCGACATGTACACTAATGGAAGAAAAGGACACATCCGTCGGTTGGATTCGCAGGACACTTGGAGCTTGTTGGGATTGGGACAGCCTTCGTGCCCCGCTGTCACGTCCACAAATGTTCACTGTCAAGGAATTGAGACACAGCTAAAGTCAACAATAGCCATAGTACTCTTTTAAATCCTTTAGTTTGTGCACTCTAAGTCCTCCTGTGAATTATCCCCTGAAGTTGTGAACATTAAAAACAAAATAAAAAATCATACACTGATACTGCCCTTGGTATCAACACCACCATTTTATCGATCGATCCGGCCTCCCCCTACGTGTCGCGTAATGACTGTGACAATACTGAAACTAGAAAAGCACTCAGTGAGCGCAGATCTCAACCATTAAAAAAAGTCTTGAATCCAGTGGATGATCCGGATCACACACGGAATGTAATAATCACGTCTTCCTTCTCCCATTTCTGACACTTCCTGGAGGTGCAATCAAAATGTGCCCAGAACTCTCTGAGCGATCTATACCCCTTAAAGGAAACATCATGTCAGTCATCCACTGTCTTTGTCTCTGTGGGTGGAGGTGGGATATTGTATATTTGTGTCACGTACGGCTGCTACCGCGAGAAGCTTTCCTGTGTTGTGATAATAAATTGAGTGAACAAACAAGAGTCAAAGTCTTTGGTATCCTTTTTGAGATGCTGGCATGTTAAAATATAAAAGATTGCAAACCAAATATGACATCATTTTAACATGAAACTCTAATCTGGCTGTGAGCAGGCTACTTTATGAATACATTTTGTTGTAAATTACACAAATTGTATTTATATTGGGGTAAGAAGTTGTACGTATCATTGCAGCGTCTGTCTTTTCAGACTGTGTGCAGCACTACTTTATCTCCGGTACCATCGCTTGTTTTGGCCACACATATTTTCTTCTTCACCTTCTTCCTGATTTTCGACCATTTATTTTGTGTTTCATCCTCTGTGCGGTTCTCAAAGCATCGATGGCATCGTCGTCTCAACCCTCGTTAGTTTGCTGGAAACACCTCCTACTAACTTGTGATTGGGCGGAGTGTGCAGATCCCAGGCACACGGCTAATTTCAATATGATTTGCATATTTATAAAGGGGCGTGGCACATCTAAATGGAGTGTTTACCCAAATAAACCGGAAAAACATCCCCGGCCAGCTGGACCAGACAACTGTCCATGGAGTGAGTCACACTTTATATTGATCATGATACACGCAGCACGTCATGCGTGTTATTACAACTACAGTACATACACTGTCTGGCTAGCTGTGTACAAACAAAACATGAAATAATACTTTACAGATACTGTAATATGATTGTTCATGTTTTTCACTCAGTACAGATTAGTGTCCTATCACATTGTGTTGTGTATTACAAACTCAAACGTAGAAGCTAGCTCATCGCTTACTTTTACGGCTAATACCGTAGCACGCCGATGTGTTAGTACGCTAGAAAAAGAGTTCCTCGGTGTTCTCTCTTACAATAACAATGTTACTACAGCTTGGTTATTATACAGGTTACAGAACGTAAATGAAGTATTGGTGATAGTTTTAGAATGCATTTTTAAAGTGATTTAGAAGTAGAATTGATTGCTAACATTAGCTGCATTGCTAGGCCGATTTTTATACGTTAGAATGCAAAAAAACCAAAAACATTTTGTCTTCTTGTCTCTCATAATGATTGTGAACGATAAGCAAAATCCCCAAAAAGTGCAGTTCCCCTTTAAACCGTCAGATCTTTAAAAATTGTGTATTCTCTTTATGGATTTGAACGCACGCCATGTTTTAGTTAAAAATCAACTCTTAATACATCAGGCCCATGTTCGTTATCCCATTTCTGACATTTCTTGGACATCCACCATAACCTAATTGTATTGTGCTAGTGAAGGTGAATGATATATTAATAATGTGAGTGCCCAGACAGCCCTGGTCATCTGCATACAACCAAAGATTGTGTATCAAACAGGATACGGCAACGCTGCATTGATATTCCTTCTTTGGGGCCCGCCTGTTATGCATATGATGGTTTCTAGTACATTATCCCTGCTTTACCTGAGAGCTCATCCGTCACAAAGCGCACGGGCGGTGCTCACACTTTGAGGAACATTTGCAACCCTCTGACTCCTTCAAGCCTGCACGATGAACGTTCAGCTGGAGATCAGTATGATGCAGTTTTTAATCATCAACACTCCTCTTGGCGTCTTCATCCTCGCCATGAACTTGTTTTTTCTGTTTTGCCTGGGATGTCCACAAGGCACCGATAGACTCAAGCAGCCTTTGAGGTTCCTCTTGGAGCTTCTCATCGGATCCTCCTCTGTGTATCTCGCCTTCTTGACGCTGACCTTCTTGATGATGGGCAACAACAAGTATTGGTTGGTGCTTTCCTTTATGCTTCAGTACTCTGCCAATATCAGCATGAGCGGCTTTGTTTGGCTCAGTTTCTACTACTTCGCCCACATTGTCCCCGCACGCAGCGCTTTCTTCGACTGGCTGAAGAGGAACATCAAGGTGACCATTTTCATGGTTCTTCTTCTTGATTGCCTCGTTTATTTTCACTACTGCGTTGTGGAGATTGCCAAATGTCTAATTTCCAAGCCTGCGGTCTTCACCGACGACGACAACGTGACGTGGGACCAGATTCCTGACAACAACGGGACGTTGAACCAGATTCTTGACAACAACGGGACATGGAACCAGATTCCTGACAAGAACGTGATGTGGAACCAGATTCCTGACAAGAACGTGACGTGGAACCAGATTCCCGACAGTTCTCAGCTGAAGCTTTATCGCTTGGTTGTTTTCATCATCACCAGGGTTCACATGCTGACCAGTCTTTGCCTGATGATCTTCTCAAACATCACCACCCTGCGATACCTGCAGGGTCACATGAGAACGATGACACAGAACGGCATTTCGGTCTCCAAGTCCAGACTTCGGAGCTGGTTGAGAGTCTGCGCGAGCGGCATTTGTCAGTGCGTGATCTTCTTCAGCTGTGCGTTTTTTATTCTCCTGGACTCGCTCACCTTAAAATATGCCCCGTTTTACTTTGGGACCAACATCCTTACCACGGTCATCACTTTGAACATATTCGGTGCCACCGTCAACCTGGCCTTCGGTCAAGCCGTGTATCGGCAAAGGGCAGCGGCGCTATGGCGGGCGCTCGGATCCCTGTGCAGCGTTGGCACTGCAACAGATGATTCGACTTCTGAATCAGCTGACATGGCAAATAGTGGAAGTGTTAAACGATGATATGTTCTTTTAAAAACTGTTTAGTCCTAGTTCTGCCGGTCTTTCATTTACATGTTCTCTTTCCTAGAAACCGATACTGTCGCTACAACTTAATTTGCATCTCAGTTGGCATTTGTGTGCTGGCACCAGTCATGTGCTGATCCATACTGAAATATCGATACTGCCGATACCAGATATTTATGCTCTAATATCGATTCTCGAATCAAAATATCGATCATTTGGATACTTTAGTTCTAACTTTTCCCACCAAGGGCTGCATACTGAAAAGTCAAAGTATGCAAGGCCGTATTGTTATTATTTAAAGTGCCATAGTACAAAGCAATAATATATGAACAACAATATCTCTTGGGGAAAAAATAGGAGCAAACAACATGGAGGTCGCTCAACATTACGATAGTCCAGGTCTCGTATTTGAACACAAATTGAAATTACTCATGTCACGCCAAACTCTACATATCTGCGGTTACATGTTTCAAATGAATAAATAAAGCTATACTTACGTACATTTTGAAGTCGCTCTTCTCTTTGCATAGCGCCGCCATGTTAAATATTTGTTCAGAGCTGGACATGCAAAGCATCTTGGGATAACGAGGGGTGCGAAGGATACTCGACATGTACACTAACGGAAGAAAAGGACACATCCATCGGTTTGATTCACAGGACACTTGGAGCTTGTTGGAATTGGGGAAGCCTTCGTGCCCCGCTGTCACGTCCACAAATGTTCACTGTCAAGGAATTGAGACACAGCTAAAGTCAACAATAGCCATAGTACTCTTTTAAATCCTTTAGTTTGTGCACTCTAAGTCCTCCTGTGAATTATCCCCTGAAGTTGTGAACATTAAAAACTAAATAAAAAATCATACATTGATACTGCCCTTGGTATCAACACCACCATTTTGTGACAATACTGAAACTAGAAAAGTACTCAGTGAGCGCAGATCTCAACCATTAAAAAAGTCTTGAATCCAGTGGATGATCCGGATCACACACGGAATGTAACAATCACGTCTTCCTTCTCCCATTTCTGACACTTCCTGGAAGTGCAATGAAGATGTGCCCAGAACTTTCTGAGCGATCTATACCCCTTAAAGGAAACATCATGTCAGTCATCCACTGTCTTTGTCTCTTGTGGGTGGAGGTGGGATATTGTATATTTGTGTCACGTACGGCTGCTACCGCGAGAAGCTTTCCTGTGTTGTGATAATAAATTGAGTGAACAAACGAGAGTCATAGTCTTTCGTATCCTTTTTGAGATGATGGCATGTTAAAATGTAAAACATTGCAAACCAAATATGACATCATTTTGACATGAAACTCTAATCTGGCCGTGAGCAGGCTACCGTATGAACATATGTTGTTGTAAATTACACAAATTGTATTTATATTGGGGTAATCAGAGTCGCCCACCTCTTCTAAATTTGTACGTATCATTGCAGCGACTGTCTTTTCAGACGGTGTGCAGCACTACTTTATCCCTGGTACCATCGCCTGTTTTGGCCACACCCATTTTATTCTTCATCTTCTTCCTGATTTTTGACCATTTATTTTGTGTTTCATCCTCTGTGCGGTTCTCAAAGCATTGACAGCATCGTCGTCTCAACCCTCGTTAATTTGCTGGAAACACCTCCTACTAACTTGTGATTGGGCGGGGTGTGCAGACACAAACAATTATATTGTTGGTGATAAGGTGACTAAGTATATTCATTATTTGTCAGAACATTTCAGCTTTTTCTCATTACATACCTTTTTTTCCCTCTTTTTTACATTTTTACTGTCGTTTTTTTCCCATGTGAGAATAGAATAAAAATAATACAATTAGTGTAGGGATGATGTTTGATAAGAAATTATCGAGTTCGAGCCTATTATTGAATCCTCTTATTGAACCGATTCCTTATCGATTCTCTTATCGTGTCCAGATAGGTTGTTGTATATGGAAAAAAACACAATATTTGGTTTAACAAATCACTTCACATTCTCTAATGCTCGCTACTATAGTATTACCATATCTGAGTTATTGTGCAGAAATGTGGGGAAATAACTACAAATGTGCGCTACATTCGTTAACCGTGTTACAAAAAAAATTAATTAGACTGATACATAATGTTGGATATAGAGAACATACAAACACTTTATTTATTGAGTCAAAAATATTAAAGTTCAATGATTTGGTAAAATTGCAAACAGCTAAAATGATGTGGAATTAAATGATGGAATGGATTAAGTAATGAATAGTGCTTACAAAGTACAAAGAAGAAGAATTATGAGAAATACTTTCAACCTTATTGAAAATAAGATATTCTTCATCTCAGTATATTAATAATGACTAAATTAATTAATTACATATTACAAAACTGTTGTATATACTAATTCACAGATATTTTATTATAAAAAGGTCAGTAAATGATGTATATATTTGTAAACGCTATGAAGTGGGAAAGGGGTAGGATTAAATAAGCTTTACTTCTTCCTACTCCTGTAAGTGTGTTCATGTTCCAAATAAACTAAAGAAAGAAAGAAAGCACTAGTTTATTAGACAGACTTGCAAACTCTAACGTTAACGTCAGGGGCGTCACTAGCTTTTAAGGACAGGGGGGGCTTAGCCCCCAGGAGATGCACAGGATGCGAGCAAACGTAGCGCACGAGCACAAAACTTCACAAACGGCTAACAAAGACTTAGAAATTATTCATTGTTATTATTATTATTTCAGTCGGTTTATTTTCATTCTGTGTTCAGTACAACAACACACATGGGTTTGCACAGTGACATTTTGTTTACAGCATCAACAAGAAACAATTACTTGCATGATACTTCAAGATACACTGAAACACAATGAAAGTCATGGCATTAGCCTCTATGTTATTCATTCACAACATAGAGGATAATGCCACGACTTTCGCTCACAATACAATAACTGTTTGTTCCCAAATATTTTGAAGTTGCACAGATTACATTTTGGGCACATATGTGACTAAACTGGTTGTAAATTCAAGCCCTGAAATATTACTTAATTACTTGAATTAAAGTAATATCTGGATCGGGATGATTTGGCTTATATATAATATATATATATATATATATATATATATATATATATATATATATATATATATATATATACATATATATATATATATATATATGTATATATTATGGTAAACCGTTAAGGAAATTAAATATATATGGAAGTTTGAATAGAAATGAGAAACGTTTATATATACTGTAAATAAGAAAGACCGTCCGCTGATCTGAAAAAGAGCCAAAGCTGTCAAAGAGCTGAGGGACCATCTTCAAAGTGCAATGCTGAAACAAATAATGCAAACAATAAAATGTAACTTCCAGGGCTTGAGATTAATGTAGTCCCGTTGTACCGTCGTCGGTAAAAAAAATGCACGGGACGAAATGAAATGCTCCCCGGGACGATGGCTTTTAACCATTTTTATTCTTTTTCTTTTTATGTATTTATTCATTTTACATTTTATATTAAATGTCTTGGTTTTTCCTCCCTCTGAAAATCTTATAAGATGTTTAACAAGCCATCCTATAATAATACAACAGCTATTAATGTAATAATACAATACAACAAATATATTTAATGATGCTTTTTCCATTATTTTAACAATAGGCTAATGTATATTACTTTATATAAATTCTACAAGAAACACAAAACTTAATAAAAACTACATTATTTACAATTGCAGACACAAGGTTTCATGCAGCTTCACTCATTGTAAAGGAAGACGGAAGTCCACGCAGGAGAAAAATGACTACAATGATGGTGTATTTAGAGCGGGAACATTTATGTCATCTTACTTACTAAATCAGTCACAGTAACAATCTACTATAAATGTTATGTTATCACTGCAACTTAACTGCAAACCTGAACACTTAAGTGAAGCACCACGCACGTCGAGAATGATGCACTCAGCAGATGTTTGCTGCAGGGATGTCACCTCTTCTCACGGTGAAAAATAGTTGGTTCTATGTTTTTGTATCGCCTCAATCGTAGGTTACTAGTTTACTAGTTCACCATTACTTCAGTGAAGAAAACCCAGGATAGAACAGTGGTTAAGACAGCTACCTCTGAGTCTGTAGTCCTGAGTTCAAATCCTTGACTTTTAAAGTTGAGGAATTTGTTTTACCTCTATCATATATCACTGATTGCATTTGTAAATAAACAAAAATCATGAATCAACAAGATTCTGGATAGTTTAATAGTCAACACTGTGGGCTCCCCAGAATCCCAACTCAGCAAGACCTATGATAACTTTGTGGTTAAGACTGCTGCATCTCAGTTAGTAGTGGTGGCTTCAAATCTCTTACTTTGAAAGTTTAGTTGTTTTGTTTTACCTCTAGAATAGTTCACTTATTGCATTTGTATATGAACAAAAATGAAGCTATACCAAGACTCTGCATAGCATGGTGATTAAGACTGCTACCTCTCAGTCAGTCGTATGAGGTTCAAATCCATGACTAGGAAAATGTATGTTTTTGTTTCATTTCTATCATAGTCCACTGATTGCATTTGTATATGAGCGAAAATCAGGTTATGATGTGACCCAGAATAACTCAATGGTCAACACTGTGGGCTCCCAATACAGGGGTACTTGGTTCAAACCCCAGACAAGTAATCATTAATTTGGCTGAATGTCGTCAAAACGACATAAATTGAGTAATGTTATGTGCTCGTTGCTTGAATAAAATAAAATTAAAAAATGAAGTCAATGCTAAAGATAATAATAATTGTCTAATAGTCAATGAATACACCTCAGGGGTTACCTGTGTGTGTGTGTGTGCGAGTGAGCGTGTAAATGTGTAATTCCTGAGGTGGGGGGAATAGGAGTAAAACTTAATAATAGAGAGCGTTGACCAATGAGCTCTCCTGGGTACGATTAAAAAAAAGGTTAATTGGAACAGTTAAAAAAATAATTAAATAAGTTAATTATTATGTTTTCATTACACATGGAGGTGAAATATATCAACCAACACTTCCAATCAAAGCTTTAGAAGATACAAGTCAATTTACTGGATTTGAACCCAGCACCCTTTCTTCCAAGTCAACAGCCTTACCCACTGTGCTATCCCGGGTCTTGAGAACTGTTGTATCCGGCTTGTATAGAAAGCTAATCAGAGACTTTTTGCTGGGTAAACTTCACTATAAACCAGTGGAATAAAATACTGTCATAGCGTCTGGTATTGAACCCAGAACTGTTTAATCCTAATCAAGAGTCTTAACCACTGGGCTATCCTGGCACTGGTAAGCTCCTTTTTCCGGCTCATATAAAAAGCTAATCAAAGACTTAAGGTGGAACAAAATACTAGCAATTTACCTGGGATTGAACCCAGCACCCTTCATTCCAATTCAACAGTCTTACCCACTGTGCTATCCTAGATCTTTTGAAATCCTGTATCCGGCTTGTATAGAAATTTATACAGGGACTCTTTGCTGGGTAAAATACACAAGAGGTGGACCAAAATACAGTCAACCAGACAGGTATCGAACTCAGGACTGTTTATTGCATGTCAAGAATCTTAACCACTGGGCCATCCTGGGTCTTGCGAAGATGTTTTTCTGGCTCATATAGAAAGGTAATCAGGGACTGGGTAAACTACACTATAAAATAGTGGAATAAAGTGCTGTCATACCGTCTAGTATTGAACCCAGAACTGTTTTAATTTTAATCAAGTGTCTTAACCACTGGGCCATCCTGGCACTGGTAAGCCATTCTTTAAGGCTCATTTAAAAAGCTAATCGGAGACCTAAGGTGGAACAAAATACTAGCAACTTACCTGGGATTGAACCCAGCACCCTTCATTCCAAGGGACCAGTCTTACCCACTGTGCTATTCTGGGACTTGTAAAAACCTCTATCCGGCTTGTATAGAAAGCTAATCAGGGACTCTTTGCTGGGTAAATTACACTATAAATCAGTGGAATAAAATACTGCCAACCTAACTGGTATTGAACCTGGGCTGTTTAATGATAATCAAGAGTCTTAACCACTGGGCCATCCTGGCACTGGTAAGCCATTCTTTCCGGCTCATATAAAAAGCTAATCAGAGACCTAAGGTGGAACAAAATACTAGCAACTTACCTGGGGTTGAACCCAGCACCATTCATTCCAAGTCAACAGTCTTACCCACTGTGCTATTCTGGGCCTTGTAAAAAATCTCTATCCGGCTTGTATAGAAAGCTAATCAGGGACTCTTTGCTGGGTAAAATACACAAGAGGTGGACCAAAATACTGTCAACCAGACAGGTATTGAACTCAGGACTGTTATTGCATGTCAAGAATCTTAACCACTGGGCCATCCTGGGTCTTGTGAATATGTTTTTCTGGCTCATTAAGAAAGGTAATCAGAGACTCGTTGCTGGGTAAACTTCACTATAAACCAGTGGAATAAAATACTGTCAACCCAACTGATATTGAACCCAGGACTGTTTAATCCTAATCAAGAGTCTTAACCACTGGGCCATCCTGGCACTGGTTAGCTACTTTTTCCGGCTCATATGAAAAGCTAATCAAAGACTTAAGGTGGAACAAAATACTAGCAACTTACCTGGGATTGAACCCAGCACCCTTCAATCCAATTAAACAGTCTTACCCACTGTGCTATCCTGGATCTTTTGAAATCCTGTATCCGGCTTGTATAGAAAGCTAATCAGGGACTCTTTGCTGGGTAAAGTACACTAGAGGTGGACCAAAATACTGTCAACCAGACAGGTATCAAACTCAGGACTGTTTATTGCATGTCAAGAAACTTAACCACTGGGCCATCCTGGGTCTTGTGAAGCTGTTTTTCTGACTCATATAGAAAGGTAATCAGGGACTTGTTGCTGGGTAAACTAAACTATAAAATAGTGGAATAAAATGCTGTCAAACCTTCTGGTGTTGAACCCAGGACTGTTTAATCCTAATCAAGAGTCTTAACCACTGGGACATCCTGGCACCACCTACATCGAGAATGACGCGCTCAGCAGATGTTTGCTGCAGGAATGTCACCTCTTCTCAGGGTGAAAAATAGCTGGTTCTATGTTTTTGTATCACCTCAATCGTAGGTTACTAGTTTACTAGTTCACCATTACATCAGTGAAGAAAACCCAGGATAGAACAGTGGTTAGACTGCTGCCTCTGAGTCCGTAGTACTGAGTTCAAATCCTTGACTTTTAAAGCTGAGGAATTTGTTTTACCTCTATCATATATCACTGATTGCACTTGTAAATAAACAAAAATCATGAATCAACAAGATTCTGGATAGTTTAATAGTCAACACTGTGGGCTCCCCAGAATCCCAACTCAGCAAGACCCATGATAGCATAGTGGTTAAGACTGCTGCATCTCAGTTAGTAGTGGTGGGTTCAAATCTCTTACTTTGAAAGTTTAGTTGTTTTGTTTTACCTCTAGAATAGTTCACTGATTGCATTTGTATATGAACAAAAATGAAGTTATACCAAGACCCTGCATAGCATGGTGGCTAACACTGCTACCTCTCAGTCAGTCGTATGAGGTTCAAATCCATGACTAGGAAAATGTATGTTTTTGTTTCATTTCTATCATAGTCCACTGATTGCATTTGTATATGAGCGAAAATCAGGTTATGATGGGACCCAGAATAGCTCAATGGTCAACACTGTAGGCTCCCAATACAAGGGTACTTGGTTCAAACCCCAGACAAGTAATCATTAATTTGGCTGAATGTCGTCAAAACGACATAAATTGAGTAATGTTATGTGCTCGTTGCTTGAATAAAATAAAGTTAAAAATTGAAGTCAATGCTAAAGATAATAATAATTGTCAAATAGTCAATGAATACACCTCAGGGGTGTGTGTGTGTGAGAGAGAGAGAGTGTGTGTGTGTGTGTGCGCATGAGTATGTGCGAGTGAGCGTGTGAGTGTAATTCCTGAGGTGGGGGGAATAGGAGTAAAACTTAATAATAGAGAGCGTTGACCAATGAGCTCTCCTGGGTACGATTAAAAAAAAAGTTAATTGGAACAGTTAAAAAAAAAATTAAATAAGTTAATTATTATGTTTTCATTACACATGGAGGTGAAATATAACATCCAACACTTCCAATCAAAGCTTCAGAAGATACAAGTTAATTTACTGGATTTGAACCCAGCACCTTTTATTCCAAGTCAACAGCCTTACCCACTGTGCTATCCCGGGTCTTGAGAGCTGTTGTATCCGGCTTGTATAGAAAGCTAATCAGAGACTTTTTGCTGGGTAAACTTCACCATAAACCAGTGAAATAAAATACTGTCAACCCGACTGGTATTGAACCCAGGACTGTTTAATCCTACTCAAGACTCTTAACCACTGGGCCATCCTGGCACTGGTAAGCCATTCTTTCCAGCTCATATACAAAGCTAATCAGAGACCTAAGGTGGAACAAAATACTAGCAACTTACCTGGGATTGTACCCAGCACCATTCATTCCAAGTCAACAGTCTTACCCACTGTGCTATTCTGGGCCTTGTAAAAAATCTCTTGTATAGAAAGCTAATCAGGGACTCTTTGCTGGGTAAAATACACAAGAGGTGGACCAAAATACTGTCAACCAGACAGGTATTGAACTCAGGACTGTTCATTGCATGTCAAGAATCTTAACCACTGGGCCATCCTGGGTCTTGTGAAGATGTTTTTCTGGCTCATTAAGAAAGGTAATCAGAGACTTGTTGCTGGGTAAACTATACTATAAACCAGTGGAATAAAATACTGTCAACCCGACTGATATTGAACCCAGGACTGTTTAATCCTAATCAAGACTCTTAAACACTGGGCCATCCTGGCACTGGTAAGCTACTTTTTCCGGCTCATATAAAAAGCTAATCAAAGACCTAAGGTGGAACAAAATACTAGCAACTTACCTGGGATTGAACCCAGCACCCTTCATTCCAATTCAACAGTCTTACCCACTGTGCTATCCTGGATCTTTTGAAATCCTGTTTCCGGTTTGTATAAAAATCTAATCAGGGACACTTTGCTGGGTAAAATACACAAGAGGTGGACCAAAATACTGTCAACCAGACAGGTATCAAACTCAGGACTGTTTATTGCATGTCAAGAATCTTAACCACTGGGCCATCCTGGGTCTTGTGAAGATGTTTTTCTGGCTCATTAAGAAAGGTAATCAGGGACTTGTTGCTGGGTAAACTACACTATAAAATAGTGGAATAAAATGCTGTCATACCATCTGGTATTGAACCCAGAACTGTTTAATCCTAATCAAGAGTCTTAACCACTGGGCCATCCTGGCACTGGTAAGCACATCTTTAAGGCTCATTTAAAAAGCTAATCAGAGACCTAAGGTGGAACAAAATACTAGCAACTTACCTGGGATTGAACTCAGCACCTGTCATTCCAAGGCAACAGTCTTACCCACTGTGCTATTCTGGGACTTGTAAAATCCTCTTTCCGGCTTGTATAGAAAGCTAATCAGGGACTCTTTGCTGGGTAAATTACACTATAAATCAGTGATATAAAATACTGTCAACCTAACTGGTATTGAACCTGGGCTGTTTAATGATAATCAAGAGTCTTAACCACTGGGACATCCTGGCACTGTTAAGCCATGTTTTCCGGCTCATATAAAAAGCTAATCAGAGACTTAAGGTGGAACAAAATACTACCATTTTAGCTGGGATTGAACCCAGCAGCCTTCATTCCAAGTCAACAGTCTCACCCACTGGATCTTTTGACATACTGTATGTTAACTAGACTAACGTTACCTAAGCATAGTCAGTGGCTAACGGTAACGTTAACGTGAGCCTTTTTGTATGTGTCTGATAACGTTAACCATTGGTGTTGCTAGGTCTATTTTAGGGGGGCTCAAGCCCCCCTAAAATATTCTAAAGCCCCCCTAAATAATTTGGTGTTAAAAAAAAAAAAAAAAAAAATTTTTTTTTTTTTTTTTACAAATACATGCCGACATATTCATTATAAAGTGGCCCGAATATGAGTTTAAATAAATAATCATATAACCTGTCATTATTCACTCAGTTTCCCCTCACTTCATAGCGTAAGGTAGAGAGCCCCTTTAGTATCCAATCCATTCCACTTGTTCATATAGAAAATGCCAACATCACTCAAAATCCAGTCAGCATTTTCTCTGTGACCTTGCTTGCGGTCCTTCGACTTGTTCATATAGAAAATGCCCACATCACTCAAAATCCAGTCCGCATTTTCTCTGCGACCTTGCTTGCGGTCCTGCAGGTGTACGAAGCACATTAGCACACAGCACTGCAGAACAAGAACGTGAACGAATGCAAAATGGACATAAGAAACTTTTTCAAGAAAGTAAGTATTCATCACTGCTTGTATTAAAATGTATTAGCTCCACTTTACACCAGGTCTGTGTTTGACAAAAAGTTACATTCCCACTCTAAAGCAATGCTGCTACTTAGTTAGCTAGTTAGCCTGAAATGCATCATGAAGGTCCTGGTTATTTATAAAGTTAAATGTGCACTCTTTTTTTACCATTTGCTATCTTTGGGGTTACTTCCTTCTGGAGCATCAGCTGTGTTTCTCACTTTACACATGGAGCAGAACAGGAGCTGAGCTCATTCACGTATGACTATCATCAGTAGATAATAATAATAATCACTCCACAACCCCTATTGACCTGTAGGAGTCAGGGCAGAGGAGCACAGAAAGTGAGAGGAGAGAGGCCTCTACTGGAAAGGTGAGTAGGAGAATAATGATACATATAAATAAATATTAAAACTTTTTTTTTTAAATGGCTTATCGATAAGCCATTTGTTTTATTTATTTCTGGGTGGATCATGTTGACTATTGGTCCTCCTAATTGTCAATCATTCTGGTGATGACACATACGGACATATATATATATATATATACAGTATATATATATATATATATATATACAGTATATATATATATATATATATATATATATATATATATATATATATATATATATATATATATATATATATATATATATATATATATAATTTATTTATGTAATATATTGTATTTGTAATCTACTTTACATTTGATTCCAAATCTCAAAGTGCTACAGAATTACAACCATTGACGTTGTTAGGCCTATTTTGGCATTGTAATAAATAAATAAAATAAAAATGGCCATTTGTTTTATTTGATATATATATATATATATATATATATATATATATATATATATATATATATATATATATATATATATATATATATATATATATATATATATATATATATATATATATACAGTATATATATACAGTATATATATACATATATATATATATATATATATATATATATATATATATATATATATATATATATATATATATATATATATATATATATATATATATATATATATATATACATATATATATATATATATATATATATATATATATATATATATATATATATATATATATATATATATATATAAACCCAGACACCATCATTGTAGTCATTTTTCTCCTGCGTGGACTTCCGTCTTCCTTTACAATGAGTGAAGCTGCACGAAACCTTGTGTCTGCAATTGTAAATAATGTACCGTATTTTCCGCACTATAAGGCGCACCTAAAAACCACAAATGTTCTCAAAAGCTGACAGTGCGCCTTATAACCCGGTGCGCTTTATTACGATTCATTTTCATAAAGTTTCGATCTCGCAACTTCGGTAAACAGCCGCCATCTTTTTTCCCGGTAGAACAGGAAGCGCTTCTTCTTCTACGCAAGCAACCGCCAAGGAAAGCACCCGCCCCCATAGAACAGGAAGCGCTTCTTCTTCTACTGTAAGCAACCACCCGCCCCCGGAAGAAGAAGAAAAAACGCGCGGATATCACCGTACGTTTCATTTCCTGTTTACATCTGTAAAGACCACAAAATGGCTCCTACAAAGCGACAAGGATCCGGTTCATAAAAAGACGCAATCTCTCCATCCGCACACGGATTACTACCGTATTTCACAGCAACTGATATTCCTGTGAACCGCACTGTGGAACGGGAGCACGTACGGTGAATATTCGCACCACAGGGAATGAGAAGTCATCCTTCACTGTGGTTCTAGCTTGCCATGCTAACTTCCACCCATGGTGATATTCAAAAGGAAGACCTTGCCAAAAAAGACCTTTCCAGCCGGCGTCATCATAAAAGCTAACTCGAAGGGATGGATGGATGAAGAAAAGATGAGCGAGTGGTTAAGGGAAGTTTACGCGAAGAGGCCGGGTGGCTTTTTTCACACAGCTCCGAAGGCGAACACACCTTCACTAAGACGGGCAGACAGCGCCGGACGACATACGCCAACATTTGCCAGTGGATCGTAAATGCCTGGGCAGATATTTCGGTCACAACTGTGGTCCGAGCTTTCCGGAAGGCAGGATTCACAGAACTACTGGACAACAACAGCGACACTGACTCCGATTACTTCGACGAGACGGAACCGGCCATTTTGTATCCCACGCTTGCGCAACTTTTCAATTCGGACACCGAAGACGAAGAATTCGAAGGATTTACGAATGAAGAATAACTTCAGAAGGTGAGCGCTATGTTTATTTTGTGTGTTGTGACATTAACGTTCGAGCAACATTGTGTTGCTATTGCTCTACACCATTTTGAATTTTACTATGTTTGTGATTGCACATTTGCGTACATTTTGGGACAGAGTTGTTAGAACGCTGGTTTTCAATATATTATTAAAGTTTGACTGAACTATCTGACTGTTTTTTTGACATTGCCTTTAGCGCAGCGTAGGCGCGGCTTATAATCCGGGGCGGCTTATTGGTGGACAAAGTTATGAAATATGTAATTCATTGAAGGTGCGGCTAATAATCCGGTGCGCCTTATAGTGCGGAAAATACGGTAGTTTTTAAGTTTTGTGTTTCTTGTAGAATCTATATAAAGTAATATACATTAGCCTAATATACAAAAACCAAGACATTTAATATAAAATGTAAAATGAATAAATACATAAAAAGAAAAAGAAAAAAATGGTTAAAAGCCATCGCCCTGGGGAGCATTTATTTTCGTCCCGTGCATTTTTTTTTACCGTCCCCGGGACGACGGGACTACGTTAATCTCAGGCCCTGGAGAAATAATGCAAACATTTAATTGTTTGCATTATTTGTTTCAGCATTGCACTTTGAAGATGGTCCCTCAGCTCTGTGACAGTTTTGGCTCTTTTTCAGATCATTATTTACAGTATATATAAACGTTTCTCAATACTATTCAAACTTCCATATATATTTAATTTCCTTAACGGCTTACCATTATATATATATATATATATATATATATATATATATATATATATATATATATATATATATAATTATTATTATTATTATTATTATTATTATTATTATATATATATATATATATATATATATATATATATATATATATATATATATATATATATATATATATATATATATATATATATATATATATATTCAGAGGTGGGTAGAGGAGCCAGAAATTGTACTCAATAGCACTGTGGGTAAGGCTGTTGACTTGGAATAAAGGGTGCTGGGTTCAAATCCAGTAAATTGACTTGTATCTTCTGAAGCTTTGGTTGGAAGTGTTGGATGATATATTTCACCTCCATGTGTAATGAAAACATAATAATTAACTTATTTAATTATTTTTTTAACTGTTCCAATTAACTTTTTTTTTAATTGTACCCAGGAGAGCTCATTGGTCAACGCTCTCTATTATTAAGTTTTACTCCTATTCCCCCCACCTCAGGAATTACACTCACACTCATACACACACACACAGGTAACCCCTGAGGTGTATTCATTGACTATTTGACAATTATTATTATCTTTAGCATTGACTTCATTTTTTAACTTTATTCAAGCAACGAGCACATAACATTACTCAATTTATGTCATTTTGACGACATTCAGCCAAATTAATGATTACTTGTCTGGGGTTTGAACCAAGTACCCTTGTATTGGGAGCCCACAGTGTTGACCATTGAGATATTCTGGGTCCCATCATAACCTGATTTTTGCTCATATACAAATGCAATCAGTGGACTATGATAGAAATGAAACAAAAACATACATTTTCCTAGTCATGGATTTGAACCCCATACGACTGACTGAGAGGTAGCAGTCTTAGCCACCATGCTATGCAGGGTCTTGGTATAACTTCATTTTTGTTCATATACAAATGCAATCAGTGAACTATTCTAGACGTAAAACAAAACAACTAAACTTTCAAAGTAAGAGATTTGAACCCACCACTACTAACTGAGATGCAGCAGTCTTGACCACTATGCTATCATGGGTCTTGCTGAGTTGGGATTCTGGGGAGCCCACAGTGTTGACTATTAAACTATCCAGAATCTTGTTGATTCATGATTTTTGTTTATTTACAAATGCAATCAGTGATATATGATAGAGGTAAAACAAATTCCTCAACTTTAAAAGTCAAGGATTTGAACTCAGTACTACGGACTCAGAGGCAGCAGTCTCAACCACTGTTCTATCCTGGGTTTTCTTCACTGATGTAATGGTGAACTAGTAAACTAGTAACCTACGATTGAGGTGATACAAAAACATAGAACCAGCTATTTTTCACCGTGAGAAGAGGTGACATCCCTGCAGCAAACATCTGCTGAGAGCGTCATTCTTGATGTAGGTGGTGCTAGGATGGCCCAGTGGTTAAGACTGTTGATTAGGATTAAACAG
Organism: Nerophis lumbriciformis; assembly: GCF_033978685.3. Classification (NCBI taxonomy): domain Eukaryota; kingdom Metazoa; phylum Chordata; class Actinopteri; order Syngnathiformes; family Syngnathidae; genus Nerophis; species Nerophis lumbriciformis. Next base: position 9,510,509 of record NC_084560.2, read on the forward strand.
TCCTGGGTTCTATACCAGATGTTTTGACAGTATTTTATTCCACTATTTTATAGTGCAGTTTGCCCAGCAACAAGTCCCTGATTACCTTTCTATATGAGGCAGAAAAACATCTTTACAAGACCCAGGATGGCCCAGTGGTTAAGATTATTGACATGCAATAAACAGTCGTGAGTTTGATACCTGTCTGGTTGACAGAATATTGGTACACCTCTTGTGTATTTTACCCAGCAAAGAGTCCCTGATTAGATTTCTATACATGTAAGAGGTAACGTTACTATAAGTGAGCAGATATGGAAGTTAACCGGCAACAGTTAATGTTAGTTCCTCACCGGCGTCACCGCCACTGTAGCTGGGACTTGGGCAGCTGGCAAAAGAAGGGGGGCGTTCTTCGTCATCTCTGCCGCTGCTACAACACGTGTTGAAGACACGACACGCTTGTTGTGCTTCCCCCCTTTACACGAGAGCGAAGCCTGGCAATAATTGCATATTGCCGCTTCCTGTTTTTTTTTTTGGTGAAATGAAGCCATGCCTTGGAGCGCTTTTTCCGGTCCATTTTTTTCCTGCTTTCCCCATCTGCGCCTAATGACTGAGCTACGTGACATCATTTCTTGTGATGTCCCACGGGGCTTTTCTTGTCGGGACGGGATTCGTTCCCAGGGATTCGAATAAAGCACCAACTCTTTTTCTTTACTATAGTGGTCTCGATAACGGGTACCGGTTCTCAAAAAGGGATTTGAGTCCGAGGACTCGGTTCTTTTCTTATTAAACAACCGGTTTCGAGCATCATCCCTAAATTAGTGTGTCAAAAATTCTGCCTGTCTGAAAATATTAATGTTCAGTTACACATTTAACAGTACAGTAAAATAAATATGAATAAACATAAAATAAATAATACAAATTCTGAGTTTTGTTTTTATTTTTTAACTAAAAATTGTTCAGATTTTTTTTTTTTTTTTTAAAAGCTTCTGATATTTTTAATCAGGATGCTTAAACGTTTTCCATCAAGCACTGCATAATGAAAAGTCAAAGTATGCAAGGCCATTTTGCTATTTTTATTATTATTATTTTGAAAAAATGCTAAACAATTATATTGTCCGTGATAAGGTGACAAAGTATATTAATTATTTGTCAGAACATTTCAGCTTTTTCTCATTACATACCTTTTTTCTCTCTCTCTTTCTTACATTTTTAGTGTTGTTTTTTTTCCAATGTAAGAATAGAATAAAAAATAATACAATTAGTGTGTCGAAAATTCTGCCTGTACAAAAATATAAATGTTCAGTTACACATTTAAGTGTCTAATACAGTTGTTACTACAGAAAATTAATATTTAGAGGGTTTTTTTTACCGTTTGTTTACACTTTTTATTTTGAGAGCTTCTGGTATTTTTAATCAGGATGCTTAAACTTTTTCCACCAAGGGCTGCATACTGAAAAGTCAAAGTATGCAAGGCAGTATTGTTATTATTGTTATTATTTGTTTTAAATGCTAAACAATTATATTGTAGGTGATGAGGTGACAAAGTATATTAATTATTTGTCAGAACATTTCAGCTTTTTCTCATTATACATCTATTTTTTTTTTGCTCTTTCTTACTTTTTTACTGTTGTTTTTTCCCAATGTAAGAATAGAAAAAAAAATAAAAAAAATTAGTGTGTCAAAAATTTTGCCTGTACGAAAATATTAATGTTCAGTTACACATTTAACAGTGTTTAATCCATCCATCCATCCATCCATTTTCTACCGCTTATTCCCTTTGGGGTCGCGGGGGCGCTGGAGCCTATCTCAGCTACAATCGGGCGGAAGGCGGGGTACACCCTGGACAGTAAAATAAATATAAATAAACATAAAATAAATAATAAAAATTCAGTTCAGTTTTTATTTTTTTCAACTAAAATGTGTTTACATTTTTGTATTTTTATTTTGAAAGCTTCTGATATTTTTAATCAGGCTGCTTAAACGTTTTCCACCAAGGGCTGCATACTGAAAAGTCAAAGTATGCAAGGCCGTATTGTTATTTAAAAAAAAATGCTAAACAATAATATTGTAGGTGATAAGGTGACTAAGTTTAATAATTATTAGAACATTTCAGCTTTTTCTCATTACATACCTTTTTTCTTTCTTGCTCTTTCTTACATTTTTACTGTTATTTCTTTCCCATGTAAAAATAGAATACAAATAATAATATGATTGTGTAACTGCATAACATAGTGCACATGTGTCAAACTCAAGGCACGGGGGCCAGATCTGGCCCGCCACATCATTGTATATGTTCCACAAATGCCTGAAAATAATATGTGTCAAAAAACAACCATATGTTTTTTTTACATTTTCGCAGAAAAACAATGTTTGTACGGCATGAAATTGCATACATTTTAAACTTTAATAGTATTCAATATTGCAACACATTTTTCGTCAAAATAAATACTTAAGAATCTGCTTGACTTCCGATTACAAAGAAAGTTAGCCATTAAATTGTGCACTGTAAAAATGGCAGTACATTTTACGGTCTTAACAGCAAACTACTGTAAATTGAAAAGTTTTTGTTGTTGTGTTTAAGGTGTATAACCGCAAATGGAAAACAAAAAATTACGGTAAAAATCTGGCAGCTCAGATGGCAGAATTAAAAAAGTGTTATTGTTTTTCCATTTACGGTAATATGTTGTAAAAACACCGGATATTTCACAGTAAAATTCTGGTGAATGAGTTGCCATTTTCTTTCCTGTAAAATCTGCAGATGTGTTTTTTTTTAATGTATACATAAAAAAATAATAATTCCGTAATCAAATGCATAATTCATAATATTTGCTGTTTCAAACGGCCCTTAGATGGAAGCCATCGCTGCGATATGGCCCTCATTGAAAACCACCGCTGACCTAGTGTGTCGAAAATTCTGCCTGTACACAAATATTAATTTTCAGTTACACTTTTAACAGTGTTTAATACTGTTGTTACTACATAAAATAAATAATAAATATTTAGAGTTTTGTTTTTTTAATTAACTAAAGTTTGTTTACACTTTTGTACTTTTATTTTGAGAGCTTCTAATATTTTTAATCAGGGTGCTTAAACGTTTTCCACCCAGGGCTGCATACTGAAAAGTCAAAGTACGCAAAGACGAATTGTTCTTAAAAATATGCTAAACAATTATATTGTAGGTGATAAGGTGACTAATTATATTAATTATTAGAACATTTCAGCTTTTTCTCATTAGATATATTTTTTTATTTTTTGCTCTTTCTTACATTTCTACTGTTGGTTTTTTTCCCCAAGTAAGAATAGAATAAGAATAATACAATTAGTGTCAAAAATTCTGCCTGTACGGAAATATTAATGTTCAGTTACACATTAAACAGTGTCTAATACTGTTGCTACTACATAAAATAAATAATAAATATTTAGAGTTTTGTTTTTTTAATTAACTAAAGTTTGTTTACACTTTTGTACTTTTATTTTGAGAGCTTCTAATATTTTTAATCAGGGTGCTTAAACGTTTTCCACCCAGGGCTGCATACTGAAAAGTCAAAGTACGCAAGGACGAATTGTTCTTAAAAATATGCTAAACAATTATATTGTAGGTGATAAGGTGACTAATTATATTAATTATTAGAACATTTCAGCTTTTTCTCATTAGATATATATATATTTTTTTGCTATTTCTTACATTTCTACTGTTGTTTTTTTTCCCCAAGTAAGAATAGAATAAGAATAATACAATTAGTGTCGAAAATTCTGCCTGTACGGAAATATTAATGTTCAGTTACACATTTAACAGTGTTTAATACAGTTGCTACTACATAAAATAAATAATAAATATTTAGAGTTTAGTTTTTTTTAATTAACTAAAGTTTGTTTACACTTTTGTACTTTTATTTTGAGAGCTTCTAATATTTTTAATCAGGGTGCTTAAACATTTCCCACCCAGGGCTGCATACTGAAAAGTCAAAGTATGCAAGGCCGAATTGTTATTTAAAAAATGCTAAACAATTATATTGTTGGTGATAAGGTGACTAATTATATTAATTATTAGAACATTTCAGCTTTTTCTCATTACATACCTTTTATTTTTTTTGCTCTTTCTTACATTTTTACTGTTGTTTTTTTCCCCATGTAAGAATAGAATAAAAATAATACAATTAGTGTAAAAAATTCTGCCTGTACGGAAATATTAATGTTCAGTTACATATTTAACAGTGTTTAATACAGTTGTTACTACATAAAATAAAAAATAAATATTTAGAGGTTTTGTTTTTTAAATTAACTAAAGTTTGTTTACATTTTTGTATTTTTTATTTTGAGAGCTTCTCATATTTTTTATCAGGTTGCTTAAACGTTTCCCACCCAGGGCTGCATTCTGAAAAGACAAAGTACGCAAGGCCGAAATGTTATTAAAAAAATGCTAAGTGTAGGTGATAAGGTGACTAATTATATTAATTATTATAACATTTCAGCTTTTTCTCATTACAATACATACCTTTTTTTTTTTTGCTCTTTCTTACATTTTTACTGTTGTTTTTTTCCCCATGTAAGAATAGAATAAAAATAATACAATTAGTGTGTCAAAAATTCTGCCTGTACGGAAATATTAATGTTCAGTTACACATTTAACAGTGTTTAATACAGTTGTTACTACATACAATAAATATTTATTTATTTATTTTTATTAAAAAAATGCTAGAAACAGATATTGTGTCAACTTTGACTAAGTATATTCATTATTTGTCAGACATTTCAGCTTTTTCTAATTACATACCTTTTTTTGCTCTTTTTCTCACTTGTTACTGTTGTTTTGTTTCCCTTGTAAAAATATAATAAGAATATTGATAAGATTGTATAATGCATGACCTAGTATGTCAACAATTCTGCCTGTACAACAATATTGACGTTCAGTTACATATTTAATCATGTTTATTACAGTTGTTGTATTTTTTCCAATTAATTCATAGGTTAGTAGTTTATTTATTTAAACTAACTAATTTTGTTTATGTTTTTGTAATATTTTTAATCAGCTCCTCTCTGAGCTGCTATCTTAACGTGGTAGAGGAGTTTGCGTGTCCCAATGATCCTAGGAGCTATGTTGTCCGGGGGCTTCTATGCCCCCTGATAGGGTCTCCCAAGGCAAACTGGTCCTAGGTGAGGGATCAGACAAAGAGCAGTTTGAAGACCTCTATGAAGAACACAAACAAAGGACCCAAATTTCCCTCGCCCGGACGCGGGTCACAGGGGCCCCCCTCTGGAGCCAGGCCCGGAGGTGGGGCACGATGGCGAGCGCCTGGTGGCCGGGCCTGTCCCCATGGGGCCCAGCCGGCCATAGAGGTCGGGTGCAGTGTGAGCTGGGCGGCAGCCGAAGGCAGGGCACTTGGCGGTCCGATCCTCGGCTACATAAGCTAGCTCTTGGGACGTGGAATGTCACCTTGCTGGGGGGGAAGGAGCCTGAGGTAGTGCGTGCGGTGGAGAAGTTTCGGCTAGATATAGTCGGACTCACTTTGACGCACAGCAAGGGCTCTGGTACCAGTTCTCTTGAGAGGGGCTTGACTCTCTTCCACTCTGGCGTTGCCGGCAGTGAGAGGCGATGGGCTGGGGTGGCAATTCTTGTTGCCCCCCGGCTCAAAGCCTGCACGTTGGAGTTCAACCCAGTGGACGAGAGGGTAGCTTCCCTCCGCCTTCGGGTGGGGAGACGGGTCCTGACTGTGGTTTGCGCTTACGCGCCAAACGGCAGCTCAGAGTACCCACCCTTTTTGGATTCACTCGAGGGAGTACTGGAGAGTGCTCCCCCGGGTGAAACACCCCGTTCTACTGGGTGACTTCAACGCTCATGTTGGCAACGACAGTGAAACCTGGAGACGTGATTGGGAAGAATGGCCGCCCAGATCTGAACCTGAGTGGCGTTTTGTTATTGGACTTTTGTGCTCGTCACAGATTGTCAATAACAAAATCCATGTTCAAACATAAGTGTGTCCATATGTGCACTTGGCACCAGGACACCCTAGGCCGCAGTTCCATGATCGACTTTGTAGTTGTGTCATCGGATTTGCGGTCTCATGTTTGGGGTGAAGAGAGGGGCGGAGCTTTCTACTAATCACCACCTGGTGGTGAGTTGGCTGCGACGGTGGGGGAGGATGCCAGACAGACCTGGCAGGCCCAAACGCATTGTGAGGGTTTGCTGGGAACGCCTAGCAGAGTCTCCTGTCAGAGAGAGTTTTAATTCCCACCTCCGGAAGAACTTTGAACATGTCACGAGGGAGGCGCTAGACATTGAGTCAGAGTGGACGATGTTCCACACCTCTATTGTCGAGGCGGCCGAATGGAGCTGTGGCCGCAAGGTAGTTGGTGCCGGTCGTGGCGGTAATCCTAGAACCCGCTGGTGGACACCAGCGGTGAAGGATGCCGTCAAGCTGAAGAAAGAGTCCTATTGGGCTCTTTTGGCTCATAGGGCTCCGGAGGCAGCAGACAGGTACCGACAGGCCAAGCGGTGTGCGGCTTCAGCGGTCGCGGAAGCAAAAACTCGGACATGGGAGGAGTTCGGGGAAGCCATGGAAAACGACTTCCGGACGGCTTCTAAGCGATTCTGGACCACCATCCGCCACCTCAGGAAGAGGAAGCAGTGCACTATCAACACCGTGTATGGTGAGGATGGTGTTCTGCTGACCTCGACTGCGGATGTTGTGGATCGGTGGAGGTAATACTTCGAAGACCTCCTAAATCCTACCAGCACGTCTTCCTATGAGGAAGCAGGGCCTGGGGAATCTGTGGTGGGCTCTCCCATTTCTGGGGCTGAGGTTGCCGAGGTAGTTAAAAAGCTCCTCGGTGGCAAGGCCCCGGGGGTGGATAAGATCCGCCCGGAGTTCCTTAAGGCTTTGGATGCTGTGGGGCTGTCTTGGTTGACAAGACTCTGCAACATCGCGTGGACATTGGGGGCGGTACCTCTGGATTGGCAGACCGGGGTGGTGGTTCCTCTTTTTAAGAAGGGGAACCGGAGGGTGTGTTCCAACTATCGTGGGATCACACTCCTCAGCCTTCCCGGTAAGTTCTATTCAGGTGTACTGGAGAAGAGGCTACGCCGGATAGTCAAATTTTGGATTCAGGAGGAACAGTGTGGTTTTCGTCCTGGTCGTGGAACTGTGGACCAGCGCTATACTCTCGGCAGGGTCCCTGAGGGTGCATGGGAGTTTGCCCAGCAAGTCTACATAACCTTTGTGGACTTGGAGAAGGCATTCGACCGTGTACCCCTGTGGGGAGTGCTCAGAGAGTATGGGGGTAACGGACTGTCTTATTGTGGTGGTCCGCTCCCTGTATAATCAGTGTCAGAGCTTGGTCCGCATTGCCGGCAGTAAGTCGGACCCGTTTCCAGTGAGGGTTGGACTCCGCCAAGGCTGCCCTTTGTCACCGATTCTGTTCATAACTTTTATGGACAGAATTTCTAGGCGCAGTCAGGGCGTTGAGGGGATCCGGTTTGGTGGCTGCAGGATTAGGTCTTGCTATTTGCAGACGATGTGGTTCTGATGGTTTCATCTAGCCAAGATTTTCAGCTCTCACTGGATCTGTTCGCAGCTGAGTGTGAAGCGACTGGGATGGGAATCAGCACCTCCAAGTCCGAGTCCATGGTTTTCGCCCGGAAAAGGGTGGAGTGCCATCTCCGGGTTGGGGAGGAGATCTTGCCCCAAGTGGAGGAGTTCAAGTACCTCGGAGTCTTGTTCACGAGTGAGGGAAGAGTGGATCGTGAGATCGACAGGCGGATCGGTGCGGCGTCTTCAGTAATACAGACGCTGTATCGATCCGTTGTGGTGAAAAAGGAGCTGAGCCGGAAGGCAAAGCTCTCAATTTACCGGTCGATCTACGTTCCCATCCTCACCTATGGTCATGAACTTTGGGCCATGACCGAAAGGACAAGATCACGGGTACAAGCGGCCGAAATGAGTTTCCTCCGCCGGGTGGCGGGGCTCTCCCTTAGAGATAGGGTGAGAAGCTCTGTCATCCGGGAGGAGCTCAAAGTAAAGCCGCTGCTCCTCCACATGAAGAGGAGCCAGATGAGGTGGTTTGGACATCTGGTCAGGATGCCACCCGAACGCCTCCCTAGGGAGGAGTTTAGGGCACGTCCGACCGGTAGGAGGCTACGGGGAAGACCCAGGACACGTTGGGAAGACTATCTCTCCCAGCTGGGCTGGGAACGCCTTGGGATCCCCCGGGAGGAGCTGGACCAAGTGGCTGGGGAGAGGGAAGTCTGGGCTTCCCTGCTTAGGCTGCTGCCCCCGCGACCCGACCTCGGATAAGCGGAGGAAGATGGATGGATGGATGGATTTTAAATCAGGGGTGCCTAAACTTTTTCCACCAAGAGCCGCATACTGAAAAGTCAAGTATGGAGGGGCCATTTTGTAAATGTTTTATTTGGGAAAAAACCCAGATAATATAAATTTAAAGACAAAACTTTGTGTTATAGGTGTCTAGGTATTCTATTACTAATTATTAGTTTTAAATGTTTGCCTTTTTCTCATTACATTCCGATGTTATGCTCTTTTTTCCCCTGACATTGTACTGTTATTTTTTAGATAAATATGTTATTTGAAAATACACAACTTTTTCAATCTCAGCAGACACATTAGACACATGTGCACAAAGTATCGGTATTGGATCATGAATTTTACTTGGTATCGGATCGGCGATCACTAGCCAGTACAGTATGTAAGGTTGTATTTTTGCCTCATTCCTGTGAGAATCCTGCCTGTGACTGAAGAATTAATAAGGGGGATTTGGTTCATTTATCCAGGACTAGCTGCAGTGTGCTCAAACAATTACCAGGTAGCATCTGTGTGCAGATAATACTCTATCATCTCTTTCTCTTTCGGACTTTTCAGGTCGGTAGTGCATTCTTCACTCATGCTTTAAGTGAGGGATGAGCCAAAAACTAACCCACACCCACTGTATGACCACTTATGTCATCTTTGCCGTCACATTTAATAAAAGTGATGCGAATACTGTCCTCACATGTGCAAACTATTTGTTGTCATTGTGTGTCACGTACAGGGCTGTAACCATTACATTAATTAATTATTTGATTAATATTATTACTTTGACCAATCATTTAATGAGTGGAATAACACAATATTGATCAACTCGAGGCAGCATGGAGTGCCTGGAACTATAAAACCCAAAACCAGTGAAGTTGGCAGGTTGTGTAATTTGTAAATAAAAACAGAAAGCAATGATTTGCTAATCTTTTTCAACTTATATTCGATTGAAAAGACTGCAAAGACAAGATATTTAATGTTCCAACTGAGAAACTTACTTTTTGCAACTAATCATGAACTTAGATTTTAATGGCAGCAACAGATTGCAAAGAAGTTGTCACGGTGGCATTTTTACCACTGTGTTACATGGCCTTTCCTTTTAACAACACTAAGTAAACGTTTGGGAACTTAGGAAAAACACATTTTTGAAGCTATTCAGGTGGAATTCTTTCCCATTCTTGCTTGATGTACAGCTTAAGTTGTTCAACAGTCCGGGGGTCTCCGTTGTGGTATTTTCGGCTTCATAATGGGAGACAGGTCTGGACTACAGGCAGGCCACTCTTTTACTATGAAGCCACGCTGTTGTAAGACGTGGCTTGCCATTGTCTTGCTGAAATAAGCAGGGGCGTCCATGATAACATTGCTTGGATGGCAACATATGTTGCTCCAAAACCTGTATGTACCTTTCAGCATTAATGGTGCCTTCACAGATGTGTAAGTTAACCATGCCTTGGGCACTAATACACCCCCATACCATCACAGATGCTGGCTTTTACACTTTGTGCCTATAACAGTCCGGATGGTTCTTTTCCTATTTGGTGCGGAGGACACGATGTCCACAGTTTCCAAAAACAATTTAAAATGTGGACTCGTCAGACCACAGAACACTTTTCTACTTTGCATCAGTCCATCTTAGATGAGCACGGTCCCAGCCAAGCCGGCGGCGTTTCTGGGTGTTGTTGATGAATGGCTTTCGCTTTGCATAGGAGAGTTTTAACTTGCACTTACAGATGTAGCGACCAACTGTAGTTACTGACAGTAGTTTTCTGAAGTGTTCCTGAGCCCATGTGGTGATATCCTTTACACACTGATGTCGCGTTTTGATGCAGTGCCATCTGAGGGATTCAAGGTCACGAGCATTCTGCTTACGTGCAGTGATTTCTCCAGATTCTCTGAACCTTTTGATGATATTACGGACCGGAGATGGTGAAATCCCTAAATCCCTTGCAATAGCTGGTTGAGAAATGTTGTTCTTAACTGTTGGACAATTTGCTCACGCATTTGTTGACAAAGTGGTGACCCTCGCCCCATCCTTGTTTGTGAATGACTGAGCATTTCATGGAAGATGCTTTTATACCCAATCATGGCACCCACCTGTTCCCAATTAGCCTGTTCACCTGTGGGATGTTCCAAATATGTGTTTGATGAGCATACCTCAACTTTCTCAGTCTTTTTTGCCACTTGTGCCAGCTTCTTTGAAACATGTTGGGGGCATCAAATTCCAAATGAGCTAAAATTTGCAAAAAACAAAGTTTACAAGTTGGAACATTAAATATCCTGTATTTGCAGTCTATTCAATTGAATATAAGTTGAAAAGGATTTGCAAATCATTGTATTCTGTTTTTATTTACCATTTACACATCGTGACAACTTCACTGGTTTTGGGTTTTGTATAATTACACGGACATAGTTTCTGCACGGCTGAGGTCTGTGTGGCGCCAAACAGTCTCTTAATGCACACATGTTAAAAGTGCACTTTCAATGTTGATGATGTGCATTTATTAGAAAAACAGAATGAAACTAATGGCAAGTTAAGGCCATAAAGGGTGTTTTATCCGATTACTGACAAATTGCGAACAATTACTAAAATAATCAATAGCTGCAGCCCTAGTTATGTCAAATGTACTATAAATATACACTGTACATATTTTCTGTTTTTTTTACAATATCTACAGTAAGTACACAAGTCACAATTAGTTGCTCTGACTGCTTTCCACAAAAAAAGCTTAATGCTTTAAATCGGAGAACGGTGTTGGTTGTCACACTTTTTACTTTTGAATCATCATTTTCAATAATCATTCCTGAACTGAGAATTAAAGCTTAAAGAGGAACTGCACTTTTAAAAAAAATGTTTCATCCTTTTATAAGGCAAGAACATAAGTATTTTGTTTCATTGCATTCTAAATTGTAAATAAACACTAGCAAGAGTCAGCTAACAATGGAGCAGTGTTGGGACTAACGCGTTACAAAGTAACGCGTTACTGTAACGCCGTTAGTTTCGGCGGTAACTAGTAATCTAACGCGTTATTTTTTTTTATTCAGTAATTTAGTTACCGTTACTACATGATGCCTTACTGCGTTATTTTACGTTACTTTTGATGTAGTATCGGCTAGAAACAGAAGCGCTGCGGTGTCGCGTTCTTCTGAATCTTCCTCTGTCACAAGCCGGAGAGAAGAAAAGAGGCGCGGTCTATGTGTGTGTGTGTGGGGGGAGGTGATCCGCGGTTTGATATATGAAACAAACAAAAAAAAGTTGTTGTCACGTTCAGTCCACACACAGCGTGGTCATGGCGAGCGGAGTAACGGAGGAGCTTGAACGCCCCCGCCATTGAATCGGTGTGTTTATAAGTGCAGACTCGGTTGTGCAAAACGAGGGTTTTAAACACATGCTGAACGTGCTTGAACCACGTTACGACATCCCGTCGCGCACCCACTTCAGCAATAAGATTGTGCCAGATCTTTATGAGCAGGAGAAGAAAAAAGTTGTGGATGAACTATCCCGAGCATCAGCTGTTGCGCTCATGACAGACGGGTGGACGTAACTATAAGCGCTCACTTCATCACAGCAGACTGGGAGATGAGAAGACACGCCCCCTCTACGAGAGTCACCTTGCGCAGGTGCTGACACAAGCAGTGGAGGAATGGAAGATAAAGATATCCCAGTCACACGTGATAATGCCAAAAATCAAATAATTACAGAGAATGAGGCAGGACTGGGACCACAGATAGGTGCTTTGCACATGGAGTGAATTTGGCATCACAGAAGGGAATCTCAGTCAATAGGATGGAGCGCCTCTTTGGGAGGATCAGGAAGGTTTCTTACTTCCACCCAAGCACAACAGCTGCTCATGTGCTTAAGACAAAGCAAGAAATGCTAAAGCTGCCTGCTCATACATGATGTCCCAACGAGGTGGAACTCCACTTATGATATGTTGGAGCAGCAGGCAGCTATATACTCTGCATTGACCCACAACACCCTGAAGACAAATGTCACCCTGTCTGATGATGATGTGAGAGTGGCAGATGAGGTCCTCCAGGTGCTTAAAAGTGTTCCATCTCTACTGAGCACTGAAACTTCACCATCTGTGTCAATGATCCTGCCACTGAAAACAAGGATTCTACAGTCCATGGCTCCAAGTGTGGAAGACAGCAGCATCACTCCAGATGTCAGCCTTTATTTCACTACCTATGTTTCAAGGAAGATGATGTTTCTTCTTATGTTGCACTTAAACTTGTTTTTTATTAATGGTCATTGGTCCATGTTTAAATGAAAGGAGGAATGCCTTTTTATGTTGCACTGTTTTTCATTCATTATGTTAAAAGGAAAATAAAAATGTATGTCAAGTTGATCAACAGATTGTATTATTCTCCAGTGCAATAACAGTACTGAAATGAAGGCAAAAAGGGCATTAATAGGAGCTTTAAAAAAAAATAAGAAAAAAATAAGTAACTAAATAGTTACTTTTCACAGTAACGCATTACTTTTTGGTGTAAGTAACTGAGTTAGTAACTGAGTTACTTTTGAAATAAAGTAACTAGTAACTGTAACTAGTTACTGGTTTTCAGTAACTAACCCAACACTGCAATGGAGGTAATGGGATTCAATCTAATCCGCCTATTAAGTGATCCAAAAAACCTCCATTAAGGTTTTACTTACACACTGTAAGTATATATGTAGTATCTAGTAATATTCATAATAACAAGTAATATTTACATATTTTCCTAATTTTAAGCATACGGCGGCGTATGAACTTCGCAGACCCATCACTTTCCCTTCAACAACAACAAGACTACTAATCATGGCCGACTTGAGAGAAAACAAAGACTACTTTGGGACAAGTGATGAGCCAGAAACTTCTATTTTTGATCCTGAATATAAGGAGAATGGTCTACAAGTTTTAGAAGCTGTGTGCTAAACAGATGCAGCTTTAGTCAAACACTAAGCATCATGTAGCAGTATTGCTAAGTGCGAAACAAGACATACAAACATAATAATACAATCACTTACCGTACAATGTCTGCTCTCACTGGGATAAAGACTGATGGGATGTTTATATCTTCCCCTTTACATCAGCAACTCACCATAATCCTCACAAAGGGTTAACAAAAAAATGTCAATTCAAGTCTTTCTGGCCATCTCCGGGTCTAAGTTGGATGTCAAAGTTGACCAACGTGTGGGTTTAAGTCCACAACCTTCTACTATCCAGGTGAGAGACATGATTTATAATCTAGAACTAACTTTCACCAACTCAGAGGCGATGCAGCAGCTCAATATGTCAATATAGCAGCATAAGCTAACTAGTTTGTCTATATTAGCGCTTATAATAACAATATCTGTAATACACTACTGCTAAGTGATAAACAAGATATACAAACATAATAAAACAATCACTTACTGTACAATGTCTGGTCTCACTGGGATACATATTGATGGGATGTTTATATCTTTCAGCACACGACTTGTCTTCCTCTACAAGATGATAAAAAGCACGTGTTCTTGTCTAATTAATCGTTACAACAACACAACTATACTGCAAGTGACACAAATGTAGGCACTTACAGGGCTGGTGAAAGGTTATTATTTTGTTATACATTCATAAAGATACACAGAATTTCAACATAACTCATGTAGAAAGTAAATAGCGTCATAAGAATGAAAGGTAACAAAACAAGCCTTGATATCTAGAAGATGCTACTAGGCTAGCAGTTAGCTTGTGAGCTAGATGCTAACAGACCAAGTAATTAAGTACTGGCACGACGTTATAGTCACTGAAGACGTTTGAAGACAGTTTTTAGCATCTAGCAAGAGAAATTCAAACGTGAACAAAGTTACTCACTTTATATTGAAGCACGACGCCTTGTCAATCAAACATTAAACAACCTTTGTGTGCTAGCTGCTGCACTGATGCGTTCAATGCCCCCTCTAGCGTCGTAATACGGAGCTACATGCAAACAAGGATTCATGACACAAAAAACTAAATAATCACTAAATATGTGTTCGAGACAGCTTTAAAAATACAAAAACTCAATTAGGGTTTTACAATTTAAAAAGATGATTTTAATGAAGTTCCTGCAATAATTAGTTTTGCATTTGCATGTAAACATACCAAGTGTATAAGGTTTTAGGGCGTCGACAACAAGAAAATGACGTCTCATGAACGGGAAGTAAAGCAAACGTACCCATTTTGTCTTTATGATTAAAAAAATCTTTCTAAATCTTTACAAATCAAAACGGAAGAAGATGAACACATTTATACACTCAACTAACAATAATGTGGCTCTTAAGAAGCCAAAACAATATTCAATATTTCTTCTGCCGAGAAAAATATAATGTGTGTCTGTTGTTTATTTATGCTCAAATTCGTTCCATTTTGTCCACTAGCGACGCTGAGATCATTATTCATGCATTCGTTACGTCTCATCTCGATTACTGAAACGTAGTATTTTCAGGTCTCCCTATGTCTTGCATTAAAATATTACAGTTGGTACAAAATGCGGCTGCTAGACTTTTCACAAGAACAAGAAAGTATGATTATATTACGCCTATACTGTATATATATATATATATATATATATATATATATATATATATATATATATATATATGTATATATATATATATATATATATATATATATATATATATATATATATATATATATATATATATATATATATATATATATATATACAAACCCCGTTTCCATATGAGTTGGGAAAATGTGATAGATGTAAATATAAACGGAATACAATGATTTGCAAATCCTTTTCAACCCATATTCAGTTGAATATGCTACAAAGACAACATATTTGATGTTCAAACTGATAAACATTATTTTTTTTGCAAATAATCATTAACTTTAGAATTTGATGCCAGCAACACGTGACAAAGAAGTTGGGAAAGGTGGCAAAAAAGACTGATAAAGTTGAGGAATGCACATCAACAGTGTTGGGACTAACGCGTTACAAAGTAACGCGTTACTGTAACGCCGTTAGTTTCGGCGGTAACTAGTAATCTAACGCGTTATTTTTTATATTCAGTAACTCAGTTACCGTTACTACATGATGCGTTACTGCGTTATTTTACGTTACTTTTTATGTAGTATAAAGTGTGTTTTATCGGAGCGCTGCTCTGTCATCGTTCTGATTCTTTTTGTGTCACAAGCCGGAGAAGAGAGACGTGCGCTCTGTGTGTGTGAGTGTGGAGGGAGGAGAGGGAGGGAGGGAGGGGAGGGGAGGGGGGCGTGTCTGATCATGGCGGAGCCAGAAGTCGAGTTTGCTAACATGGAGATATTTTCACTACTTTTCTTTTGTCGAGCACAAAGAAAAGAACATTTTAGTTAAATGTAAATTGTGCTTTGGATCAAAGATCCCATCTACTGCCCAAAACAGCAATTCAAATCTGCTGAAACAAGCTACATAAGCAACATGCTTCGACGAAGCTAGTAAAGAGAGACAGAGACTCTGATGCCACTGAATTCACCTCCACCATTTAAGGATTAACTTTGCCTCTTCTCATCATTCAGCGCTGAAGGTACACACACTCTGTCAATCAATGTTCCCTCTAATTGTTCATGTGTGTGAGCAAACGCAAAAACTCCCTGAGCATTGAGTGGAGTCCATGTGAGCAACATCAGACGTGCACACTGTGGCTACACCAGCAGCACACCTGTCCCAAACCTCACTAAATAACAAGTTCAATCTCCATCCATCCATCCATTTTTACTACCGCTTGTCTCTTTCGGGGTCGCAGGAGCCTATCTCAGCTGCATTCGGGCGGAAGGCAGGGTACACCCTGGACAAGTCCCCCCCTCATCACAGGGCCAACACAGATACACAGACAACATTCTCTTATTATTATAATCAAATGACAGCAGTCATTTCCATTTCTAATATAAGTGTTTAGGCCCACTTACAATGACAATAACAACAAATATTGTTTTTCATGAACTGTGTACTTGTATTCAGAGGTGGGTAGAGTAGCCAGAAATTGTACCCAAGTAAGAGTACTGTTACTTTAGAGATTTATTACTCAAGTAAAAGTAAGGAGTAGTCACCCAAATATTTACTTGAGTAAAAGTAAAAAGTATGTTGTGAAAAAACTACTCAAGTACTGAGTAACTGATGAGTAACATATACACACACACACACACACACATATATATATATATATATATACATACACACACACACACATATATATATATATATATATACACACATATATATATATACATACATTGATATATACAGTATATAATTTATATTTATTTATTTTGCCGTTTTTGTTTACATGTTAAAGGTGTTTTAATGAATATACACAGAGGTGGGTAGAGTAGCCAGAAATTGTACTCAAGTAAGAGTACTGTTACTTTAGAGATTTATTACTCAAGTAAAAGTAATGAGTAGTCACCCAAATATTTACTTGAGTAAAAGTAAAAAGTATGTTGTGAAAAAACTACTCAAGTACTGAGTAACTGATGAGTAACATACACACACATATCATATATATATATATATATATATATATATATATATATATATATATATATATATATATATATATATATATATATATATATATACATATATGCACATACATTGATATATACAGTATATCATTTATATTTATTTATTTTGCCGTTTTTGTTTACATGTTAAAGGTGTTTTAATGAATATACATGCATGTTTAACACATATAGATTCCTTTCTTTCATGTTGACAAGAATATAAGTTGGTGTATTACCTGATTCTGATGACTTGCATTGATTGTAATCAGACAGCAGTGCTTAACGTCCACGTTTTCAAATGCAGGAGAAAAAAAGTTCCTCCTTTCTGTCTAATACCACATGAAAGTGGTTGGTTTTTGGTATCTTATTTGTCCAGCTTCCATATTCGTTTTCACACACTTTACAAGAAATACATTGGCGGCAAATTCCGTAGCTTGCTAGCTTGTTTGCGCTGGCTTTCGGAGACTTTTATTTTGAAAGCGCACGCGCTATGGAGCGGCACTTTTATTGTGAAGACAGGAACTGTGCAGTCAGTCTTTAGGCTTGTGACGGGATGTACGTTTGAAATAAAAACGTGTCTTTTTTCCTTCACACTTTTGATTGATTGATTGAAACTTGTATTAGTAGATTGCACAGTACAGTACATATTCCGTACAATTGACCACTAAATGGTAACACCCCAATAAGTTTTTCAACTTGTTTAAGTCAGGTCATGTGACCGCCTGGCTCTGTTTGATTGGTCCAACGTCACCAGTGACTGCATCTGATTGGTGGAACGGAGTCAAACGTCACTAGTGACTGCATTTTATTGGTGGAACGGAGTGAAACGTCACCAGTAACGCAGGCACTATGAAGGTCTGTCTGACAGACCAAAACAAACAAAGCGTGCATTAACAGATCGATTAAAATTAGTAGCGAGTAGCGAGCTGAATGTAGATAAAAGTAGCGGAGTAAAAGTAGCGTTTCTTCTCTATAAATATACTCAAGTAAAAGTAAAAGTAAGTTGCATTAAAACTACTCTTAGAAGTACAATTTATCCCAAAAGTTACTCAAGTAGATGTAACGGAGTAAATGTAGCGCGTTACTACCCACCTCTGAATATACATGCATGTTTAACACATATAGATTCCTTTCTTTCATGAAAACAAGAATATAAGTTGGTGTATTACCTGATTCTGATGACTTGCATTGATTGTAATCAGACAGTAGTGATGATAACGTCCACGTTTTCAAATGGAGGAGAAAAAAAGTTCCTCCTTTCTGTCCAATACCACATGAAAGTGGTTGGTTTTTGGCTTCTTATTCGTCCAGCTTCTATATTCGTTTTTATACACTTTACAAGAAATACATTGGCGGCAAACTCCGTAGCTTGCTAGCTTGTTTGTGCTGGCTTTCGGAGACTCTTATTTTGAAAGCGCAGGCGCGATGGAGCGGCACTTTTATTGTGAAGACAGGAACTGTGCAGTCAGTCTTTAGGCTTTTGACGGGATGTACGGTTGAAACAAAAAAGGGTATTTTTTCCTTCACACTTTTGATTGATTGATTGAAACTTTTATTAGTAGATTGCACAGTGAAGTACATATTCCGTACAATTGACCACTAAATGGTAACACCCCAATAAGTTTTTCAACTTGTTTAAGTCAGGTCATGTGACCCCTGGCTCTGTTTGATTGGTCCAACGTCACCAGTGACTGCATCTGATTGGTGGAACGGAGCGAACGTCACCAGTGACTGTATTTGTTGAAACGCAGGCACTATGAAGGTCTGTCTGACAGACCAAAACAAACAAAGCGTGCATTAACAGATCGATAAAAATTAGTAGCGAGTAGCGAGCTGAATGTAGATAAAAGTAGCGGAGTAAAAGTAGCGGAGTAAAAGTAGCGTTTCTTCTCTATAAATATACTCAAGTAAAAGTAAAAGTATGTTGCATTAAAACTACTCTTAGAAGTACAATTTATCCCAAAAGTTACTCAAGTAGATGTAACGGAGTAAATGTAGCGCGTTACTACCCACCTCTGTGTATTGTTTGTCTGGGTGGAGGTCCTGCTTTGGAAATAGTTTGTACCCCTTTCATTTAGTTCCCATTATAACATTCACATGTTGCACAATGAGATGTAAGCAGGGGATCATGTGTACATTCCTGCAACTTCCTGTTTGTAAAAAATATATTTTTATTAGTATTTATTTAATATACTAACAGCATTTAATAATTAATATTTATAAATTAAGATTCCTAATAAATGACACTAGAATAAGCACACATTTGATTGGTAAATCATAGTGTAACGACCTGGAATTACACTTTATGTGTGGTGTTGGAGTTGTCTGACTTTTTGTGTGGCTGTAAACTCATCACTGGCTAAGTGCCATATGTGCATGTGTTGGCACACGTGAGAAAGAGCGAGTGGCTGCTGTTGATATAACAAAGTAGCTTTTGGTCTGGTTTGTACTGCAGAAAATGACCACTTTAGCTAGATATCATTTTTTTTACTAATGTTTTGGTGATGTGTTTATGGCCGACAATAAAGAGTTTTGCTCAGTAAAGAAAATGCCTGGTTAGGCTTTGTGTATGTAGTGTGTGCCTTTCTTGGTTTACATCTATGCTGTTATTATGCTGTTTGTTACTTATGTACGTTATGTTGCAGCTATTTAAAATAGTTTTGTCAATTTGTTCTGGCCAGAAACAAATTGGCCTTTGTAACATATCTTTGTCTTTGTGTGTTGTATGTAGAGCACATTGCTTAGCAGAGTTCAGTGATGCAAATGCATGTCAAGTTGATCAACAGATTGTATTATTCTCCAGTGCAATAACAGTACTGAAATGAAGGCTAAAAGGGCATTAATGGGAGCTTTAAAAAAAAAAAGAAGAAAAAAAGAAGTAACTAAATAGTTACTTTTCACAGTAACGCATTACTTTTTGGTGTAAGTAACTGAGTTAGTAACTGAGTTACTTTTGAAATGAAGTAACTAGTAACTGTAACTAGTTACTGCTCTGCAGTAACTAACCCAACACTGCTCATCAAACACTTATTTGGAACATACCACAGGTGAACAGGCAAATTGGGAACAGGTGGGTGCCATGATTGCGTATAAAAGTAGATTCCATGAAATGCTCAGTCATTCACAAACAAGGATGCGGCTTCGCTGGGCCTGAGCTCATCTAAGATGGACTGATACAAAGTGGAAAAGTGTTCTGTGGTCTGACGAGTCCACATTTCAAATTGTTTTTGGAAACTGTGGACGTCGTGTCCTACGGACCAAAGAGGAAAAGAACCATCCGGATTGTTATAGGCGCAAAGTTGAAAAGCCAGCATCTGTGATGGTATGGGGGTGTATTAATGCCCAAGACATGGGTAACTTACACATCTGTGAAGGCACCATTAATGCTGAAAGGTACATACAGGTTTTGGAACAACATATGTTGCCATCCAAGCAATGTTACCATGGACGCCCCTGCTTATTTCAGCAAGACAATGCCAAGCCACGTGTTACATCAACGTGGCTTCACAGTAAAAGAGTGCGGGTACTAGACTGGCCTGCCTGTAGTCCAGACCTGTCTCCCATTGAAAATGTGTGGTGCATTATGAAGCCGAAAATACCACAACGGAGACCCCCGGACTGTTGAACAACTTAAGCTGTACATCAAGCAAGAATGGGAAAGAATTCCACCTGAGAAGCTTCAAAAATGTGTCTCCTCAGTTCCCAAACGTTTACTGAGTGTTGTTAAAAGGGAAATCCATGTAACACAGTGGTGAACATGCCCTTTCCTAACTACTTTGGCACATGTTGCAGCCATGAAATTCTAAGTTAATTATTATTTGCACAAAAAAAAATAAAGTTTATGAGTTTGAACATCAAATATCTTGTCTTTGTAGTGCATTCAATTGAATATGCGTTGAAAAGGATTTGCAAATCATTGTATTCCGTTTATATTTACATCTAACACAATTTCCCATATGGAAACAGGGTTTGTATATATATATATATATATATATATATATATATATAGATTACAAAATACATTTTAAAAAGTATCTATGTCAAGTGTGCAATACAACGGTGCTGCTTTTGTTTTGAAAAGCGTTATTTGTATTACTTCCGTGTGGACGTATGCGCGTGAGTGAATGTGAACAGCCGCAATCACAAATTACAAAGTAAAGTTTAAAAAACATCTATGTCGTGCGCATACTACAACTGTGCTGCTTTTATTTTGAAAAGTGTTATTTATGGACGTATGTCCGTGTGTAACCTGTGAGTGAAGGTGCACAGCGACAAGTGATGAGACGCTAAAAAGAGAAAAGTTGATGACGAATGGCGTGTTTCCAACAAGACATGGACTGCCAAGTATTTCTTTCCAGAAATTAAAGGTAAAGCCGTGTGCTTAATGTGTGGTACACAGGTTGCTGTGTTTAAAGAATATCATTTGAATCGCAACTACACGACAAAGCACGAGGAAAAATACCAGAATCTGTCTGATGAAGAGCGCGCAAGGGAGGCTGATGCGTTGATGGTAAAACTGCAAACCCAACAAGAACTTTTTGCCAGATTTCACACCCCCAGAATGCAGCCGTCAGGACAAGTTTCGTCATTTCTCACAAAATCGCCAGAAAAAGTAAGGCGTTTTCTGACTGAGAGTTTATTAAGGAGTGCTTATTGGACTCTGTTGCGCTGATATGCTCGGAAACTTGGAGCTTCAGCTGAAGAACAGAACGGCCGACTTTGACTGTTTTTGGCTGGCTTTGGATGAGAGCTGTCATGTACGTGACACTGCCCAGCTGCTCATCTTCTTACGTGGGATAACTGCTGACTTTCAAATCACGGGGTAGCTGGCAGCCATGCAGTCAATTAAAAGGGACAACCACAGGTAAATGACTTGTTCACAGAGGTAAATGCGTGTTTGGACATGTTCGGACTGAAATGGGACAAGCTGGCAGGTAAGACAACAGATGGTTGTCCAAATCTGACGGGGAAAAATGTTGGACTTTTAAAGAGGATGCAGGATAAACTTTAAATTAACCCTGTGCAGAAATGGAAATTTTTGCAAAACATCAGGAAGTGTAGTGTAAGAAAGTGTTACAAATAAAACCATCAAAAGCAATCTGCTTTTGTATAAAGTTAAGTTAGGTTAAATGAAAGTATTATTATTATTATTAATTATTATTATTTATCTTACGGTACATCAAAAATAATATTGAGCAAAATTTTATTGAAATATTGTCGAAGTGGCCCTCCAGCAGTGCTCGGGTTGCTCAGGCGGGCCCCGGTAAAAATTAATTGCCCACCCCTGCTCTAGCCTTTAAATAGACCCCCTTTATAGACCAGTTGATCTGCCGTTTCTTTTCTGCTCTGCCCCCCTCTCCCTTGTGGTGGTGGGGGGGGGCTGTCCAAAGTCGGGACCCGGGGTGGACCACTCGCCTGTGCATCAGTTGGGGACATCTCTGCGCTGCTGACCTGTCCCCGCTCGGGATGGTCTCCTGCTGGCCCCACTATGGACTGGACTGGACTATTATGTTAGATCCACTATGGACTGGACTCTCACACTATTATGTTAGATCCACTATGGACTGGACTCTCACAATATTATGTTAGATCCACTATGGACTGGACTCTCACTATTATGTTAGATCCACTGTGGACTGGACTCTCACACTATTATGTTAGATCCACTATGGACTGGATTCTCACTATTATGTTAGATCCACTATAGACTGGACTCTCACTATCATGTTAGATCCACTATGGACTGGACTCTCACTATTATGTTAGATCCACTATGGACTGGACTCTCACACTATTATGTTAGATCCACTATGGACTGGACTCTCACACTATTATGTTAGATCCACTATAGACTGGACTCTCACTATCATGTTAGATCCACTATGGACTGGACTCTCACTATTATGTTAGATCCACTATGGACTGGACTCTCACACTATTATGTTAGATCCACTATGGACTGGACTCTCACACTATTATGTTAGATCCACTATGGACTGGACCACTATTATGTTAGATCCACTATGGACTGGACTCCCACTATTATGTTAGATCCACTATGAACTGGACTCTCTCACTATTATGTTAGATCCACTATGAACTGGACTCCCTCACTATTATGTTAGATCCACTATAGACTGGACTCTCAGAATATTATATTAGATCAACTCAACGTCCATTGGTCGCCCAATGGGGGTGTCCCCACATCTGCGGTCCTCTCCAAGGTTTCTCATTGTCCCATTGGGTTGGGTTTTTCCTTGTCCCGGGAGGTTTTCGGGAGAGGCGCTGTCGTGATGTGGGATCTGAGCCGAGGATGTCGTTGTGGCTTGTGCAGCCCTTTGAGACACTTGTGATTTAGGGCTATATAAAGTCCCCTAGAGGTCCTCTCCAAGGTTTCTCATAGTCATTCACATCGACGTCCCACTGGGCTGAGTTTTTCCTTGCCCTTATGTGGGCTCTGTACCGAGGATGTCGTTGTGGCTTGTGCAGCCCTTTGAGACACTTGTGATTTAGGGCTATATAAAAAACATTGATTGATTGATTGATGATTGATGTGCAGTTTTTATTTCAAAATACAACTTAGCAGGAAGATTTCAGTATTCAACAATACTGGGATAATCGTGATTGTGGATATGAAATGTCCACATTGTTACTGTAAATCATACTTGCCAACCCTCCCGGATTTTCCAGGAGACTCCCGAAATTTAGCGCCTCTCCTGAAAACCTCCCGGGACAAATTTTCTCCCGAAAATCTCCCGAAATTCAGGCGGAGCTGGAGGCCACGCCCCCTCCAGGTTTATTGTTAGGCAGTTTCATTAACGTCCTCCCAGCACGGCAACAACACACAACAACAGCAGTCACGTTTTCGTCTACCGTAAAGCAGTTTGTCTGACGTAAACAGCAATGTTGTGACACTCTTAAACAGTACAATACTGCCATCTACTGTACATGCATATGTGACATTAACATCTAGGGCTTTTAGAGAGTGCAGTGCACAACTGCGCACACAACAAGGAGACGAAGCAGAATGCATCATCAGAGAGGGTGTTCAGCATGGTTAGAAAAATAGTGACAGAGAATAGAACAAGGATGGACAATTCAACCCTTAACTCAACAATGAGTAGATGAGTGTTATGTGTGTGTATATGTGTAAATAAATGAACACTGAAATTCAAGTATTTCTTTTATATATATATATATATATATATATATATATATATATATATATATATATATATATATATATATAGCTAGAATTCACTGAAAGTCAAGTAGTCAAGTATTTCATATATATATATATATATATATATATATATATATATATATATATATGACTTGACTTGGGGAATTCTAGCTGTAAATATACTCCTCCCCTCTTAACCACGCCCCCAACCACGCCCCCCGCCCCACCCCCGACAACGCCCCCCGCCACCCCCACCCCCCACCTCCCGAAATCGGAGGTCTCAAGGTTGGCAAGTATGCTGTAAATCCCTACTGTGTACATTGTTGAGATAACAGTGAGATACAATACAATACTTAACTTGTCCTTTGCTCTTTTTAAAAAGGCAGTGTTTGTGGCCTTATTGCACTTTTTACCAATGTACAAATGGTTATTGTTATTTTTTGCATCCATCCATCCATTCATCCATCCATTTTCACCCGCTTGATTTGCACTTGAAATAAATGATTATTTTAAATGATTATTTTATGATTGAATTGCCATTATTGCACATGACAGGTTAGACTTGTGTTTGTGTTGTTTTCCTGTGTTTTTAGTTCCTGTCCAGTGCTCTTATTTTCAGTTTCAAATCCTGTTTGCCTTATTGTCAACCATTTTACTCTGGCTTTAACACTGATTCTTCACACCGGCTTCTGTTTAGTGATCAGAGGACTCACATGCCTCTGACCACTAATTAGGAGGGGTTTATTTGCCAATGTTGGTTCTTTATTGTGTGTTTGTACGTGCTGGTCGTGGTGTTTTTTTTAATGCTACCTGATATTTTTGCCTGCCTCGCTTCACCAAGCGTTCCTCTCACTCGCGGTCGACTGGTGCTACCATCCTGGTGCTTCCTGAGTTGGCCAATAAAAAGACTCTCTACCCGCCGCATCGCCGTCTCTGCATCCTGGAGTCACACTTTAAGGTTTGCCTGCATGACTGCAACAGTATTCCTAATAATCCAAAATATGCATCTAAGCCAGGGTGTCCAAAGTGCGGCCGGGGTCTTTTTTTTTAACGGCCAGCGGCACATTCTAAAAATATTATTACAAAAAATTAATAAAAGAGCAAGCAGGTGAAATGTAACGAGAAAAAGTTGCAACGTTGACTCTAATAACACAAAGCTGCCATGCAGGCTTTTATTTTCCTTTAAAACTGTCATTGTTCGAAAAAAATAATAATGAATCAAAATCAATAATGTTATAACTTATTGACGTATTCAAAGCTCCAATTACTTAACATCAAATTTTACACTTTGACATATTTTGGGGGGGGAAATATTGCATATTTTGTGTGTTTGCCATAAAAAACAAAGTTTACTTTGACGAAAAAGCAAATTAAACGCAAAAAAACGTGAAAAAATAATAAAAACTTAAAATCTACAATTCTGAAAATGATCTAGAGACTTAAATGTTGAAAGTAAAAAAGAAAATATATATATGACCTATTTATTTATATATATATACATATATATATATATATATATATATATATATATATATACGTATGACTTCTTGATAATAATTCATAAATATATGACTTATTTTTAATAAATAATTATTAAAATAAGTTATATATATATATATATATATATATATATATACATATATATATATACATACAAACACTAGGGTTCTATGATATACCATATATATATATATATATATATATATATATGTATATATATATATATATATATACTTTTCAAACAGAGTATAGTACCGTTTTTGATTCATTAGCACCGTGATACTATACTAGTACCAATATACCATACAACCCTAGGGTGTATGTATGTATGTATATATATATATATATATATATATATATATATATATATATATATATATATATATACAAATCCCGTTTCCATATGAGTTGGAAAATTGTGTTAGATGTAAATATAAACGGAATACAATGATTTGTGAATCATTTTCAACCCATATTCAGTTGAATATGCTACAAAGACAACATATTTGATGTTCAAACTGATAAAAAAAAAAAAATTGTGCAAAGTTGAAAAGCCAGCATGTGTGATGGTATGGGGGTGTATTAGTGCCCAAGACATGGGTAACTTACACATCTGTGAAGGCACCATTAATGCTGAAAGGTACATACAGGTTTTGGAGCAACATATGTTGCCATCCAAGCAACGCTACCATGGACGCCCCTGCTTATTTCAGCAAGACAATGCCAAGCCACATGTTACATCAACGTGGCTTCATTGTAAAAGAGTGCGGGTACTAGACTGGCCTGCCTGTAGTCCAGACCTGTCTCCCATTGAAAATGTGTGGTGTATTATGAAGCCTAAAATACCACAACGGAGACCCCGGACAACTTAAGCTGTACCGTACATCAAGCAAGAATGGGAAATAATTCCACCTGAGAAGCTTCAAAAATGTGTCTCCTCAGTTCCCAAACGGTTACTGAGTGTTGTTAAAAGGAAAGGCCATGTAACACAGTGGTGAACATGCCCTTTTCCAACTACTTTGGCACGTGTTGCAGCCATGAAATTATAAGTTAATTATTATTTGCAAAAAAAAAATGTTTATCAGTTTGAACATCAAATATGTTGTCTTTGTAGTGCATTCAATTGAATATGGGTTGAAAAGGATTTGCAAATCATTGTATTCCGTTTATATTTACATCTAACACAATTTCCCAACTCATATGGAAACGGGGTTTGTAGATCAGACTTCTCCATTGAACACGGTGGCCGAACGGATATACTAGCACAAGGCGGCCGCAGTACAGCCCAGTATTATGGGCCACCTCGCTAAATGGAGTCTCGAGGGTGTAATTTATGCCGAGACAAAGATGGCTATGCTGATAGCTGGAAGCAACATCCCGTTCTCATTTGCGGATGCCTACAACAAATCCGTGAAGGATATGTTCCTGGATTCAGAGATCGTTCGCCAGTACGCAAATGGCAGAACAAAGGCTACTCAAATAGTGAAAGGTAAGTGTTATTATTTTTTTTAGTATTAAGTATTTAGTATTTTTCAGCATTAATGGTGCCTTCACAGATGTGTAAGTTACCCATATCTTGGGCACTAATACACCCCCATACCATCACACATGCTGGCTTTTACACTTTGCGCCTATAACAATCCGGATGGTTCTTTTCCTCTTTGGTCCAGAGGACACGACGTCCACAGTTTCCAAAAGCAATTTGAAATGTGGACTCGTCAGACCACAGAACACTTTTCCACTTTGTATCAGTCCATCTTAGATGAGCTCAGGCCCAGCGAAGCCGACGGCGTTTCTGGGTGTTGTTGATAAACGGTTTTCGCCTTGCATAGGAGAGTTTTAACTTGCACTTACAGATGTAGCGACCAACTGTAGTTACTGACAGTGGGTTTCTGAAGTGTTCCTGAGCCCATGTGGTGATATCCTTTACACACTGATGTCGCTTGTTGATGCAGTACAGCCTGAGGGATCGAAGGTCACGGGCTTAGCTGCTTACGTGCAGTGATTTCTCCAGATTCTCTGAACCCTTTGATGATATTACAGAGCGTAGATGTTGAAATCCCTAAATTCCTTGCAATAGCTGGTTGAGAAAGGTTTTTCTTAAACTGTTCAACAATTTGCTCACGCATTTGTTGACAAAGTGGTGACCCTCGCCCCATCCTTGTTTGTGAATGACTGAGCATTTCATGGAATCTACTTTTATACCCAATCATGGCACCCACCTGTTCCCAATTAGCCTGTCACCTGTGGGATGTTCCAAATAAGTGTTTGATGAGCATTCCTCAACTTTATCAGTATTTATTGCCACCTTTCCCAACTTCTTGGTCACGTGTTGCTGGCATCAAATTCTAAAGTTAATGATTATTTGCAAAAAAAAAAAAATGTTTATCAGTTTGAATATCAAATATGTTGTCTTTGTAGCATATTCAACTGAATATGGGTTGAAATGGATTTGCAAATCATTGTATTCCGTTTATATTTACATCTAACACAATTTCCCAAATCATATGGAAACGGGGTTTGTATGTGTATATATGTATGCATGTATGTATATTTGTATGTATATGTATATATATATATGTATATATGTGTATATATGTATGTATGTATGTATGTATATATGTATATATATATGTATGTATGCTGGAGCGCCGAAAAGGGGGGGTAAAGGAGACGGATTCTAGGGGCCCATGATGGAGGGGGGCCCAGAGAGGCCCCTAATGATGATGAAATTATAATACAGAAAAAATAATGACACTGTGTTGGGGGCCCTGTAAAGATTCTTTTCATGGGGCCCAAAATCCCTAGCGGCGCCCCTGTATGTATGTATTAGAGATGCGCGGATAGGCAATTATTTCATCCGCAACCGCATCACAAAAGTCGTCATCCATCTGCCATCAATCCGAACCAACATTTTATCAAAACCACACCCGCCCGCCATCCGCCCGTTGTTATATATCTAATATAGACAATGCAAGGCATTAGTGAGGTTAGAAAGCTTTTGCCTGTTAAAGAAAGGAGACTGATCCAATGCAGCAGAGATATTAATGCGTGCCACGCATTAATATCTCTTGGCCACGCATTAGTGGCTAAGAGATATTAATGCGTGATAATATTATTTATCATTATTATAATATTATTGTCATTTCCATTAAGAAAGTGTTGACTATTGTTGCCAATGCCCTCAGATCAGGAGTGCGTTCCTCACACTTTGTGTGCGCAGTTGCAGCAAGCAGAACGAGGCTTTTAAGAAGTTAAAACAATGTTTTAGAAAGACTAGGCCTATATTTTTGTTAGGTAAAAAAAATGTTCTGAATTTATTTCAATGAATATTAACTTGTTAACGTTATAATGCTCAAATAGGGACGAGGGCGGGGTGCACAGTGAAGCAGTGAACAATTTCGCGACAAAGATGAACCTTTATTGATTGATCTGCAGCCATGACAAAATATCAGACAATCTCCATTGTCAACGACAGGCAGGAAAATAAAGATAAACACATAGCCTATGTTGTATGCATATAGGCTCATACGTTTTTAAGTTGAAATAAAAAAATAAATAAAAAATGTGCCTCATAAGGCTTAGGCTGTCAATCACGCGCACAAACTTAAATTATACAATAACATATGTATGTCATCCCTATTTAAACAAAAATAAATTAAATAAATAATAATAATAAATTACCTGCAACTTATTGGCCAAGGCAAATAGCTGAAGGGGGAAATCAAACCCATCAGACTGCACTTTATCATCAAACTTGAATTATAATGAAAATAGACGGTCGCGACAAACAAAGCAGGCTAAATATCCTTACATTGTCGCCAATCGGAGATGCGCTTCACTTGAAAGCGAGGCCAAATAATTATTCACACATAGTAGTATATCTCGAATAGAAAAAAAACACAATAAACAACGCAATTGCCTTAATTCCTTTGCATTGTAGTGCGCCCAAACAACACGTAACCATCAAAATTATTTAGCTGACTGAACTCAATATAGGTTAGACATGGGCTTATTTGGTATAGCCTATAGGTAACGTAGACTAATTCGTTTAACATATCCAACCGTATGTCTACTTACTTTTTTTTTGTTAGCACTATGCAGGAATAAAATGGCATCTACAGTGCCAGGATTCATGCAAGAGCGCCTGGCCTCTAAAATGCGCCCTGCTGCACTGAAGGAGCGCTCACTTGCGCCACTTGTTGCTGGGACGCGGTGTCATCTTTTTCTTTTTTTCTTCTTCTTCTGTTGTGTTGTGCTGCAGTGCCTGATGAATAATTGACTGTTTCAAAGAGTGCTGCTCGTTTTTCGTATGTGGGTAACAACATTTAACTATGTATATATATTTCCGAATTGGTTCAACCGCCAACCGCCCGCATCTATTTAAAATCTATTTTTACCCGCCCGACCCGCGGTTTATCCGCGGACTCCGCGGTTGTGTCCGCAAACCGCGCATCTCTAGTATGTATGTATATGGACACGTTTTACTGTAAATGGGCGTCTTTGCATAGTTGGTGTGATGCAAATATGTGGCATGTGTTGCAATGTACAGTCTTTACTCCTCGCCACAGGAGTAGAGAAGGCAGCGACAAGAAGACCCAAAATGAACCGAGTTTTCTGTGCGCTGAATGTTGCCGCCAGCTTCCTAGATTCTGTCAAGTACCCCCGACTCAACCGCACCCCGGACTGTGAGCCAGAACCATCTGACAGGCAGGGACTCTGGTTTGTGGCACTGAGGATCTACAAAGTACTACTGCGTGTGTCTTTCTGTCATGGTTGTGTCCTGTTGGTCAACTCTACTCTAGCTCTGCGTGCACACACGCCGTTTGGCCGCAATCAAGGCGCGTTCCACTTCTCGAATCCGTAATCACGTAAGGATCGTGATCATCGGCATTATAGAGGGAGTCCTTTTCATGTTGTCTGCTGCTTGGGCGGGCTCCCTCTTTGTGACAGGGCGCTCGCTCATTACTATTTGCATTGTGCACCAACACATCACTGTCATCAACGTTCACATGTTAGGGCTGGCCTTGTGCCTGGCAGAGGGTCAGAACGTCTTCAGAAAGAAGATGGCCGACATTTGGCTCAGAGTGAGTGAACTGTGTCAACAAAGAGGATGAGCTGTTCTTCTTCTGGCTCTCAACCGAGGCGGCTGCTTCCCCACCCTCTTCAGAATGCTTTGCTTCTTTGTCTCCTTGTCCATGTCTTGTCTTAACTTTCGAAGAGTCTCTCTTTTGCACTGTTCTCCGAAATCTAAAACATAGAATTGATCATCTGGTCCCTCTACAAAATTGACGATGT
This sequence comes from Nerophis lumbriciformis, assembly GCF_033978685.3. Taxonomy (NCBI): domain Eukaryota; kingdom Metazoa; phylum Chordata; class Actinopteri; order Syngnathiformes; family Syngnathidae; genus Nerophis; species Nerophis lumbriciformis. Next base: position 9,541,285 of record NC_084560.2, read on the forward strand.
TGTCGACGATCTTCCTGTCCCGACGGAGCGTTCGTTACCAGACACACGATACACTCTTAGGAGAAGTGGAGGGTTGTGTGTCTGGTAGGGTTGTCCCGATACCATTATTATGGTACCGGTACCAAAATGTAGTTCAGTACTTTTCGATACTTTTCTAAATGCCTTGCTCTTGGTGAGGGCGGTCACATTTTTTATCCTCCCGTCTTCTCCCCGCTTGCTCTCTGTCACGATCGGGGCGCATGATGATGCGGGGTTTTGTTCTCCCAAGATGCAAAGGATGAATCCGGACAGGACTTGCAGGTAATAACTTGATTCAAAAATAAAACAACACAAAACAGAAAACAAACCGACTGGATGAGGTGCCGAGCGCACCGGAAGCTAAGGCTAACACTTAGCACAGGCTGTGACAACTAGCAGGGGCTAGGAGACAAGAACAAACTTACGTGGCAGTTGCGTGATGCAAATAAAGAAGCCAGGCTGACTGACTGGAAAAGGCAGGCTTAAATAATGTCAGTGATTACAACAGGTGTGCATCAGAAACACAAGCGGCAGGTGGAATTAATATGTAATTATGGTAACCAACTCAAAAGTGCAAAGACAGGAACAAAATGAGTCCAAGACTAACAGAAAACACACGTGACCCAAAAACCCAAACAGAAATATGATCCGGGCAGCGGCTCATAACAGTCGGGGGGGACTTTAAGGGACAGATTCCAGATGTCCCCTGCAAAAACTAAAACCCACCAACTACACGACAGTTCAAGAGTCAAGGGAGGGCAGAGGGAGGACTTGGCGGAGGGTCGCCAGGCCATGTGTCCCTGAATCCACCGGGGACGAGTCAGGTGGCGGCGGCGAATGGAACACCGCTGCCGCAGGCAAGGCGGGCGACCACGGAAAGGCCACATTCGTGGCCGACGAGGAGGTGGGCGGGAGTGACGCCAGAACTTCAGCAGTCTTTGAGTCAAGCCCAACATACCACAAAGGAGACCCCCGGACTGTTGAACAACTTAAGCTGTACATCAAGCAAGAATGGGAAATAATTCCACCTGAAAAGCTTCAAAAATGTGTCTCCTCAGTTCCCAAACGTTTACTGAGTGTTGTTAAAAGGAAAGGCCATGTAACACAGTGGTAAAAATGCCCCTGTGACAACTTTTTTGCAATGTGTTGCTGCCATTAAATTCTAAGTTAATGATTATTTGCAAAAAAAAAATTAAGTTTGTCAGTGTGAACATTAAATATCTTGTCTTTGCAGTCTATTCAATTGAATATAAGTTGAAAAGGATTTGCAAATCATTGTATTCTCTTTTTATTTACCATTTACACAACGTGACAACTTCACTGGTTTTGGGTTTTGTATACATAACAGACAAAAAGCTCATTAAATATCTACCTTTCAAATACTTTACAATCGGGGTTATATTTGAGGTTATTTTACGGCCTTTAAAGGGGAACTGTACGTTTTTGGGAATGTTGTCTGTCATTCACAATGATTGTGAGAGACAAGAACACCTCTTTTTTTTTAGGATTTTAAAGATGATAAACACTTGTAAAAAGTGGCTAATGTGAGTCACCGTTGTAGCCTTTAAAACCTCTGAAACAACTTCAAAACCCTCCAATAATGATTTATATACCCACTGCAAGTATATATATATAATGTAGTAACAGACACCTTCATAACAATATGTAATATGTACAATATACACACTGCAAGTATATTTAATGTAGTAACAGACACCTTCATAACAATATGTAATATGTACAATATACACACTGCAAGTATATATAATGTAGTAACAGACACCTTCATAACAATATGTAATATGTACAATATACACACTGCAAGTATATATATATAATGTAGTAACAGACACCTTCATAACAATATGTAATATGTACAAAATACACACTGCAAGTATGTATATAATGTAGTAACAGACAACTTCATAACAATATGTAATATGTTTTATATACACACTGCAAGTATATATATATAATCTAGTAACTGACACTTTCATAACGATATGTAATATGTTTATATATATATATATATATATATATACTTGCAGTGTGTATATAATGTAGTAACAGACACCTTCATAACTATGTAATATGTACAATATACACACTGCTTCTTATTAAATAACTTTTGTAATCTATTTTTATGGGCTTTCCTCTTTGTGATGTTAAGTTCCTGTTATGCGCTGTTATACAGTATATGCCTTGAGCTCTTATTTTGAAGGCGCTAGGAGCGGAAGTGATGACACGTTGGAGTGGAGCGGAGGTTTTTGAAAGAAGGTAAATAAAGTGGTCCTCGTGTAAACTGGAGCCTCCGTGTTTGATATATTGTAGTTTCATACAGTATAGGCGACATTTATAAACCCTCGGTTACACTTTTTTAAATAGATTCAATCTTGCACGTGGAAAGTTTAAGTGAGGGCTTTAGTTGATATAACACTCCCGTCAGGGGGTGCATTAATCCAGCACAACAGCGGCGCATGGACTTCATTTATAAGTAAAGGTAAGACCATAATAACGTTTTTTTTAAATTAAATGTGCTTTTTTGTGTGCTACAGTTTGTATGTGTAAAGTTAAAGGTAAGTTAAAGTACCAATGATTGTCACACACACACTAGGTGTAATCAAATTTGTCCTCTGCATTTGACCCATCCCCTTGATCACCCCCTGGGAGGTGAGGGGAGCAGTGGGCAGCAGCGGCGCCGCGCCCGGGAATCATTTTTGGTGATTTAACCCCCAATTCCAACCCTTGATGCTGAGTGCCAAGCAGGGAAGAATGCTGGTATGAGCTTTTAAACATAACCCGTTAACTGCTACCAATCAAATGGTGAATAAGATACTCTTTAGGGTTCATATGTTTGTAAATCTGACTGTGATGAAGTCAGTGCCTCACCAGCCATCAACCTCACCGCACGTCACTGATACATACATGTATACATATAATAATACATGTATACACACATGTATACATGTATTATTACATGTATGCATGTATTATTACATGTAATATGTTACTACATGTATTATCACAGGTAATAACGTATTATTACATGTAATATGTTACTACATGTTATAATACATGTATACATTATATTTATTGAGAGTTTAGGTAATAAAACTATTAATAATTAATTAAGTTGATCTATTTCAGCACAACATCATTCTATATAAATGTACCTTTTGTCAGTTATTTATGAGTCCTAAATGATTAGTACGTATTTTTCTGGTTTATGTGTTCAAAAAATATTAATATTTGTGGTCACACATGCTTTCATGTCACGTGACAAGGGTAGAAACTGTAAGTAGGTTGGATATATTTACTAAATATGATTAAAATCAAGGGTAAGAAGACTAATTCAGAGTCAAGATTGGAGGTCAAAAAGGGTCAGAACCATGAGGACTAAGCGACAGACCTGCTTGATGACAACATGGAGATGTAGCTCCCTCTAGTGGCCAAATACTGACATTACAACTATCAGCTGTGCCTGAGCATGGAAGCATGTGATAATTATTTGATGTCTATTAATCTCTATTGTATATTTATATCATTTAAAACTGTTCGTTTTTGTGATTCTAAATCAGCGATGTTCTATTAATTTCCGGTGGGTGGGACTTCTCCCGTCCTTTCTTATTTTGTATACTCCGTAGAAGCAGTGTCCTCTACAGTAGACGTTTGACGGGTTTGGTCTGCTGTTTTTAAGCACCTTCTGCCAGCAAGCTAATCAAAGATTATATATACGACAAAGATCATCTATACGTGTTCTGCTGCAAAAATGTTGGTCTCCCAAGTTTTGAAGTGAACCTAGGGGGGGGCCGGTGTGGTTTCATTCCCGGCACGCTAGTTAAATGGCGCTGTTGTAGATGATTTATATTGACATGTTTTTGTGTCGGTTGAATAAATGTCATCATCGTTCACGACTGTTAGAATATTGTTTCGATTATACATTCAGATCCTCTGCACAGTTCCAAACTGTATGAAGCTGGCAACGGACCCCGAGCCAGGATTCTTCAACTTGTGAAAACATCATGAAACTGTTTTGAAGATTCACGATCACTGCAGGGGACTTTAAGGTTGTTGACTCTCAGACTGTTGACACTGCAGGCCAAAGTGGCCCAAATCTGATTTTTTTTTAAATCAGATTTTTTTCCAACTGACTCCGCCAGGGCTGCACTTTGTCACCGGTTCTGTTTACAAATTTTATGAGGAGACTTTCTAGGCGCAGTCAGGGCATTGAGGGGATCCGGTTTGGTGGCTGTAGGACTCGGTCTCTGCTTTCTGCAGATGATCTGGTCCTGATTGTCATGATTTGTTGGTTGTGAACCCCAAGATGCAGAGATGGCAGGCGTTTTGCAGGAAATCATGACTTTAATAGAATATCTGTAGACAGGATAACAGGAAACAGGAGACAGGATACCAGGATAACCGGGGACAGCAAACAATACTCGAGCCAAATGCGAACCCCGCAGAGAGTTGGTGGGCTGTCTGGACGAAACAAAACATGATTCGGGCAACGGATCATCACACTGATGGCTTCATCTGGCCACTGGATCGGTTCTCAGCCGAGTGTGAAGCAACTGGGACGACAATCAGCACCTCCAAGTCCGAGTCCGTGGTTCTCGCCTAGAAAAGGGTGCGATTTTGTTTTTTTTATAGCCAGACCTGTGTTTATTTTCCTAGCTGACGGTTTCGGCCACAACTGTGGCCTTCCTCCGAGGTTGTGACGTGTCTGGTCGGCTGATTTAAAGAGTTTTTGGCGCTGTCTTCATGCTCGTAGTAACAAGCTGACGGTGCCACAAATCACGCGTTGGAGAAAGTAGCAGAGCCTCTAACGCAGTGGTTCTCAAACTTTTTTTGTCATCCCCCACTTTGGACAAGGGGGAGTTTTCAAGCCCCACCTGCCCCCATCGCCCCAACAGAGCGCTAATGCCAAGCTTTAACATTTTCAAATTTATTGAACATCAAGTTGTATACATTCAAACTCAATAACATAAAATAACATCAAGTTCAATGATAAATAAAATAACTGTGCAGCTGTGGTACAACTTGCATCAAGTTCAATAATAAATAAAATAACTTCCATCAAGTTCAATAATAAATAAAACAAAAGTGTTATAACTTGCATCAAGTGCAATAATAAATCAAAAAAGTGTTATAACTTGCATCACGTTCAATAATAAATCGAAAAAAGTGTTATAACTTGAATCAAGTTCAATAATAAATCAAATAAGTGTTATAACTTGCATCAAGTTCAATAATAAATCAAATAAGTGTTATAACTTGCATCAAGTTCAATAATAAATCAAAAAAAGTGTTATAACTTGCATCAAGTTCAATAATAAATCAAAAAAAGTGTTATAACTTGCATCAAGTTCAATAATAAATCATTAAAAAGTGTTATAACTTGCATCACGTTCAATAATAAATCAAAAAAAGTGTTATAACTTGCATCAAGTTCAATAATAAATCAAATAAAAGTGTTATAACTTGTATCAAGTTCAATAATAAATCAAATAACTTGCATCAAGTTCAATAATAATAAAAAAAAAAGTGTTATAACTTGCATCAAGTTCAATAATAAATAAAACAAAAGTGTTATAACTTGCATCAAGTTCAATAATAAATAAAAAAAAAGTGTTATAACTTGCACCGAGTTCAATAATAAATCAAATAACTTGCATCAAGTTCAATAATAAATACAATAAAAGTGCCACTTTGCAATCTTTGCAAAAAGAAAAGAAAAGGAGGAGCTATGCATTTGGCAAGACAGGGCAAGTGACAGCACTTTTCCCCGGGAGAGCCACCTTGCTTCACTGTGAAACAGCACGGCTGTATGATCAGCTCCCATTTCGTCACACAGTGCAGAGAACAGTCGCGCTTTCAATGGTCGTGTTTTGATCAAATTTACCGCGCTCACAACATCTGTTAAAACCTCATTGAGTTCGGGGCTGAGCTGCCTTGACGCGAGTGCTTCCCGGTGAATGACACAGTGTGTGCCCGTCACATTTTTGTTTCTCTGCAGGCGCTGGCTCTGGCTCGACGACCTTTGAGGTGCGAGTCACAAATGTATATATTTGTGTAATTGTGGTCCACACATTAGCCTGCTACCCATCCGCGCGAAAGTTTGTTCCGCTTAGCCCCGCCCCCATTAGTTACTGTTGCTATGTCTGTCAAACTTTCGCTCCTACCGAGAAATTTAAAGCCTACAGTAAAAATAAGTACCGGTAATTTCCATTTATTTATATAGCGGATTTCACAGACAGAATCACAAAGTGATTTACAGTGTGTATAGAAAATGAGAGCATAGTAAAAAAAATAATCTAAGAACATAATAATAAAAACAATTTTTAAAGTGAAATTTCCTCCCGTTCCTCGCGCCCCACCTGTCATGTCTCTATTCCCCACCAGTGGGGCGCGCCCCACACTTTGAGAAACGCTGCTCTAACGTCAGGAAGAAAGAGCATAGAAAAGAATGTGAAACGGAAACATGGAAAGCAAGCACACGAGCCACCACAACTGAAGTCTGCCATATCAGACCACTGCAAGAGGGAGAACCACCTCATGGATTGGGACAACGCACATGTCATCGGCACTGAGAGCAACAAAGACCATCGTTGGATCAGAGAAGCCATCTAGACCGTCCAGATTGTGAATTGGGATGAGGAGGCGTACCAACTTCCCTGCACCTGGGACACAGTCCTGAAGAGGTCGGACTGCAGATGGTGCTGTCAGCCTGCTACTACAAGCAGGAAGACAGCGCCAAAAACTGTTTAAATCAGCTGACCAGACAACCTCTGAGGAAGGCAACAGTTGTGACTGAAACCGTCAAGTACGGAAAAAAACACAGGTCTGGCTAAAAAAATAATAATCGCATAATTTTTGGAAGACCAAATTAACCTCTTTGGATTACTGGAAAAGATTGGTGTGCCAACTCTGGGATGGGGAGAGATCTTGCCCCAAGTGGAGGAGTTCAAGTACCTCAGAGTCTTGTTCTTGAGTGAGGAAAGAGTGGATCGTGAGATCGACAGGCGGCTCGGTGCGGCGTCTTCAGTGATGCGAACCCTGTATCGGTCCGCCGTGGTGATAAAGGAGCTGAGCCGGAAGGCAACGCTCTCAATTTACTGGTCGATCTACGTTCCTATCCTCACCTCTTGGGTTATGACTGAAAGGACAAGATCACGGGTACAGGCCGCCAAAATTTGTTTCCTCCGTCGGGGGTGGGTCTCTCCCTTAGAGATAGGGTGAGAAGTTATGTCATTGGGAGGAGCTCAGAGTAAAGCCACTGCTCCTCCACATGGAGAGGAGCCACATGAGGTGGTTCGGGCATCTGGTCAGGATGTCGCCCAAACACCTCCCTGGAGAGGTGATTAGGGCATGTCCGACCGGTCGATCTAGGACACGTTGGAAAGTCTATGTTTTGCCTCAAAATCCCCGAGAGGAGCTACACTGTAAAAAAAAAATCCTATTTTTATGGTTAATTTACTCTAAATTTCTACTGTAATGTTTCTATTTTTTTTAAATAGTTTATAAAACTGTAGAATTGAAGACATTATCTGTAAATAAACAATCCGCCTGTTATTTTAAGTAATATGCCAGTAATGACAAACTATGTATATTTCTATTTTTTTTTACCAAATTAATCATACATAGCATTTTCTGTTTTCTTAAATTACTCTCAAATTCATGTAAAAATTGTTTTTCATTAAATATGTAGCTTGTTAAGTAAAAGTCTATGTCCATACTAACAATCTAACACAGGGCTGTCAAACTCAAATACAGAGTGGGCCAAAATGTAAAACTGAACAAAGCCGCGGGCCAAGGTTGAACAAATTAACCTTTTAATAGGGACCCAAACAAGTTTTGCATTAAATATTGAACAAGCAAGGCTTATATAACTTTATAGTGACATGCAAAATCCAGTTTCAAATAATAATAATAATAATAATAATTAAAAAATATCAATGGCATATCAAATACAATTTAAATAAAAATTTCTATTTGCAGCCTTCTGGGGTAAATATCAACATTAACTTTTTCCACAGGCTAATAAATTTGAAAATAAAATAACAATGAATAAAACAACCATTCAGGACTTTAAACTGCTCAGTTTGCAACACACTGATCTAATCTGATGTGCCCAAGCCAGATACCTGCCATCTTTTCTTGGATGCTAGTTCATTAATGTCGGGGCTCAGGTTTTGAGCTGAGGCAACCTTCATTATCCAACGAAGGTGTTCATCAGTCATTATATCTCGTCCACCCGGACCACAGTCTTGGGGGCGTGCCTTAAATGCACAGCCTTTAACGTACTCTACGAGCTATCGTCACGCCCGCTTTTCATCCATTCTAACATTGTTCAGACCCAGTCACAAGATATGTGCGGCTTCTGTACGCACACACGAGTGAATGCAACGCATATTTCATCAACAGTGATACAGGTTACACTGAGGGTGCCAGTATAAAAAACTTTAACACTGTTAGAAATATACGCCACACTGTGAACCCACACCAAACAAGAATGACAAACACATTTCGGGAGAACATTAGATTAGATTAGATTTATTGGTCCCCTTGGGGAAATTCATTGTCACTGCCGTACATTTAAACACTAGACATTACACATCACACAAAAAAAATAACAAAAAGACATCATACATGACTAACACACATTTACAGGCTTGTCAGACAGGTCGGCCGGGCCTGCTGTTAAGGGCGGCTATAGCTGCAGGGATCAGGCTTTTCCTGAGGCGGGCCCTCCGGAATTTGATTGTTCTGTACCTGCGCCCTGATGGTAGTGGGATGATGTATTGGTGTAGTGGGTGAGTGATATCCTGGACTATTGTTTTTGCCAGTCGGGTGATGGACCTGTGGTTTATGTCTGAAATGTTGGGTGTGGGTAGGCCGTTGATTTTAGCTGCTATGTATGTAATTCGTGTGAGTTTGGTCCGGTTGGTTACAGAAAGCATCCACACCGTAACACAACATAAACACAACAGAACAAATACCCAGAATCCTTTGCAGCACTAACTCTTCCGGGACGCTACAAAATACACCCCCGCTACCACCAACCCCCCCCTCAGTGTAACCTGTGTCGCTGTTGATGAAGTGTGCGTTGCATTCAATTGTGTGTGCGTACAGAAGCCGCACATGTTATGTGACTGGGCCAGCACTCGTTGGACTGGCTGAAAAGCAGACGTGACGATTTCCGGGAGGGGCGCTGAAGTTTGGAAGACTCCCGGGAGGTTTGGCAAGTATTAGAATTAGCGGTGAAAGCTTTAGTGTTAATTTGATATCGCCTCAAGGGCCAAGTGAAATTACACGGTGGGCCAAATCTGGCCCGCGGGCCAGAGTTTGCTGTAGAATAAAGGTATTTTTCTGCAGAACTGTTTGCATCGTCACTTTATTTATTAAAGGTGGTTGATCTTAACAATTCAGAAAAAAATCTGTAAAATAATGGTATATTTCTGTGGAACTGCCAGCATTGTCACTTCATTAAAGGTGTTGGATCGTAATAATTTGGAAAAACTCTGTAGAATAAAGGTATTTTTCTGCAGAACTGTTTGCATCGTCACTTTATTAAAGGTGGTTGATCTTAATAATTTAGTAAAAATCTGTAAAATTACGATATTTTTCCGCAAAACGTTTCATGAAAATTTCTGTAAATATAATGTTTTTGATCATTATTTGGTTTACAATGTTTTACTTTAATTTTATGGTTTTCGTTTGGCAGCCGTAGCTGCCAGTAGATGACCGTTATTTTACAGAATTTTTTTTTGCAGTGTAGACTAAGTAGCTGGGGAGAGGGAAGTCTGGGCTTCTCTGCTTAGGCTGCTGCCCCCGCGACCTGACTTTGGATCAGTGGAAGAAGATGGATGCATGGACCACTAAGTACTTAGTGACCTACGCTAATTGTGGGAGGACCAATGAATGTTGGGTGAATTAGTGACAGGGATGGTTAACATTTATTGCGCATCACATTCTGATAACCTTGACAGCAGCTGGAGAGAACAACATGGCAGATGGCAGACAGGACCTGATCATCTGTCCTGGTAAAATGAAGCCGCTCACACTCTTTCAGGTCCAGATTGAGTCTTCTTGACCGCCAGTCCAAGTCTCAAGAGCTGAACTCTTTGGTGAGCCAATGACTTATGGATTTTAATTTCAAACAGCAACTATCCTGACTCACTAAATGTCCATCCATCCATCTATTTACTACCGCTTGTCCCTTTCGGGGGTGCTGGAGCCTATACCAGCTGCACTCGGGTATTCTTGCTGCAACAATCAAACATGTGATGTTAATTATGAATAATCCAGACTTCTATGTTTGATATTTGTCTTCGTTAAGACATAAATCTTTGATTTCCTGTCTCGAATTATTTGTATTTGTTATAAACATAATATCAATGTATGTTCCTTCATTTTTTTTTAAACATTTCCATGAAGCAGGCAAAATTTACATTTTTGTATGGCTAAACAAGTATTTTATATTTAATCTATATTTAAAGACAATCCTTTGTGTTAGTATGAATTATTAGTAAGGCTGCGAATCTCTAATGATACGATCCGATTCCTGGGTTGATGATTCAATTCTGAATCCAATTTCAATTCTAGCCGATTCTTATTATGAAACAGGCTACAGGTTAGAAAAGCTCATTCTCCTTCTAACTAAAAAGGTATTTTATTTATTTATTTTTTTTATTTAAAAAATGTGTTTATTTTTATTTATTTATTTATTTATTTTTTTATTGATTATTGGAATTTAAATATTTCTTTAGAATCGGGATTAATATATGTATATATATATATATTATATATATATATATATATATATATATATATATATATATATATATATATATATATATATATATATATATATATATATATATATATATATATATATATATATATGTATGTATATGTGTGTGTATGTATATGTATATATATATATATATATATATATATATATTTTTTTTTTTGTGCAGTTATTTGTTATCATTATTTGTATCAATATTACATTTTTCCCCCTTCTTTTTACTATATTCTCCAATTGTTTTGGTCTTATTTCTTTAGATCTTGTTTCTATCAATAAAACAAACAAACAAAAAAAGCTACACACTGCTTCTATCATTTTGGACATGGATAATGCAAGTAAATGAAACAACTGAAAGGACGTTATGATGATATTTACACAAGTAGAGGAGTATATATACAGAAATAATTTCTAAAAAGGTATTGAGGTCAGTAATTGAAGGGGATCAATGGGTTATAATAATCTAAAATGTACTGAGTGTTTCTGAATTTTTATCGGTTAAGACAACAAAAATATATCTAAAAGTCCGAAGGTATTTTGTTTGTGTGGTAGTCATTTTGTTTTAGGTAACGTGCCAATGATATTGATCTGTTTTCTCTTAAAATACTGAAATAAATTAAACCCTTTATTGACACAGGAATTTTTAACTAAAACAAAACACCTACATGTCTTATTATTAATATTATTAATAATAATGATAATAATAATACTAATTATTATTATTATAAAATACTAATAATGATTATTATTACAAGAATAATAATAATAATTAGTATTAAACATGTCAGGTAAAGATTCCATCTAATATACTGAAAATATGGTCTGATTACAAGAACATTTAAAAAAAGTATATTATTATGGTTATTATTAATGGTATTATTATTATTATTACTACTACTACTACTATCATCATAATAATTATTATTAGATAATTATTAATAATTATTATTATCAATAATAGTATTATCAGTATAATATGTAATAACAATAATAAACAATAATAATAAATACTACTACTAATAATAATGATTTGTAATATTATAATACGTATTATTATGTTTTTATTATATTATTAATATCAATTTAATAATTATCATTAGTAATTTATAATAGTAATTATTATTATCACTAAAATAATTGCATTATTATAATTATTATTACCACTACTTCTAATATTATATAATAATGATAATACACAATAATAATAAATAATAATAATTTGAATAATAATTATCATTATTATAATAATATGTCAAATTTTTATGTTATTAATGTTTTTATTTTTATCATTATAATTATTATTATTATTTCATAATAATAATAATTGTTATTATCACAAATAATAATATTATAATTATTATTATTACTTTTTCTACTAATATTTTATAATAATAATAAACAATAATAATAAATAATAATAGTAATTATTATAATTATTATTATAATACTACATAATAATGTTATTATTAATGTTATTACCATTATCATTATAATAATTTGTATTTTTATAATAATCCAAATAATAATAATTATTATCATTATAATAACAATCATTAGTATTTTATAATAGTAATTATTATCAATATGATACTTATTACCACTACTACTATTATATAATAATGATAATACACAATAATGATAAATAATAATCCATCCATCCATCCATTTTCTACCGCTTATTCCCTTTGGGGTCGCGGGGGGCGCTGGAGCCTATCTCAGCTACAATCGGGCGGAAGGCGGGGTACACCCTGGACAAGTCGCCACCTCATCGCAGGGCCAACACAGATAGACAGACAACATTCACACACTAGGGCCAATTTAGTGTTGCCAATCAACTTATCCCCAGGTGCATGTCTTTGGAGGTGGGAGGAAGCCGGAGTACCCGGAGGGAACCCATTAATTAGAATAATAAATATCATTATTAAAATAATATGTCTCATTTTTATGTTATTATTAATGTTATTATTATTATCATTACATAATTTTTGTTACTATTTCACAATAATAATAATAATTATTATCACTAATAATAATATTATAATTATTATTACTATTTCTACTAATATTGTATAATAATAATAAAAAATAATTAAAAATAATAATAATAATTATTATAATTATTATAATAATACAAATTATTATTATAATACTACAGATTATTAATAATGTTGTTATTAATGTTATTATCATTATTACTATAATAATGAGTATTTTATAATAATACTAATACATATTATTATTATTATCATTATAATAATTATTATTAGTATTTTATAATAATAACAATATAATAATTAATTGTTATTATTATATACTTGTCAGGTTACAGGTGGACCACCAGCCAACACCGTAATGAGCCGTAAAAAACCACCCGGTGAAAACCAAAATGCAGGGGCGCGACTCTTGGCGTCATTACGGTAGCCGCTGCCTGTGTTGTCTGACGGACTGCAGCCGGTGTTGCATTGAAGGACGCCGCGCCGAACAGGTAATAAAAAAACCACCAAAACAACCACCCTTTCTTCTTTTAACTGTTTTCAATCCGCTAAATGTGACTCTATGACGGCAAACCCAAGCTTGAATCGACCATTGCTCGTCGTTTGAATCCGCATCCGGCGGCTTTTGGCTTCTTGCTATGTCATCTTTTTTTTTTTTTTTAAACATGACCGATAATGAAACACATTTGACTGAGTTGAATGGGTGACTCGCGTGTTTTCAATCAGCTTTGTTGGCTCGGAATGAGTGAGTGAATGAATGAATGAATGAATGGATGAATGAATGAATGGATGAATGAATGAATGAATGGGGTTTGGCTGCGCGTGAATTTCCGCATTGGACCTCATTAACACTGCAGGAAGGTAACAAGCTTTTATTTCTGTAGAAACATAACTTGTAGTGTCGGTAACTGCTAACTATATGTGTATATATATATATAGATATATATATATATGTATATATGTATGTATATATGTATATTATTTCATTGTTCAATGTTATGCGTTGAGAAGCCTAATGGCATGCAGCTGTCCGATAATGGAAGCATACCTCATCTCCATAAAGGGACTGCCTGTATTGATTGCTGTGGTCGTGAGCACTTCATGATGGTGCATGTATGAAGTCTGGCACTGGGACTGGGACTGGGACTGGGCCCCGCCTTGCTGTGAGGGACTGCATGCATGGGGGGGGGTCCAACTCATTTCATGGAGGGCCACATTGCAGTCATGGTTGTATAATAGAAGAGTATTCATGCATGAGGATAATGTGACGCTATATGCAATTGATTATTAGATATATTTTTTTGTGTACACTGTTAGCTCGAGTTTTGTTGGCCCACAAAATATTGTCGGAAAAACAAAAGTAAAAATTGAAGAAAAATGAGCAAAAATACATCATGTAATGAGAAAAAGCTGCCACTTTAATGCTAATATTGAATAATAATACCATTTGTCAGTTGTAACACAAATCGGACACGTTTTGATATAAAATATCTGCAAAATAAAATATATCAAAATTCATCTTTTTTTTCTCATGACATTACATCTTTTTGCTTTTTTTGTCTTACATTTTTACCCTTTTTTTTTTTTTTTTTGACAACCTGTCACGGTCCAAAAAGACTGAAGAGTCGCCACAAGGGGGCGCCCTGTAAAAAAAAGGTTGGGAAAAAAGTAAACATAGAGGAGGAGGAGGAGGAGGAGAAAAAAGCAGATCCTAAATAAGCTCTTATGGGCCGGGGGAACTAGAAAAAAAACCTCAAGCAACAATAAGCGCGTATGAACATGTTACGACACGCAAAGACTCGAGACTTGCAACGGGGGGTGAGGGGCGGGGCATTGAGTGTGAAGGTGATGCTTGGGTGGATATGTACCTGTGCACCTCTCTCATAATACAGCGACGTCTTCACCGCCTTGTTGTCCCCGAGAGACGTGAACTCACCCCATGGTGCACCTCATGGTCGGGGTTTTGGTCCACGTGCCCTGGGGAAACCCTACAGATTGTAAACCATACTCCATATGACATAGTCCACATCATATTGCTAGTCTTGAGGTGTACCTAAATTTACGAGTAATTTGAGATACAAGCTCTCACCTTTTTGTTACTTTTTTTTGGAATTTTGTCTGTCACTCACAATACTTATGGAAGACAAGAACACATGTTCTGCTTTTTTTATGCACTCTAAATCCGAAATAAAAGCTAGCAAGAGTCAGTTAACAATGGAGCTAATGAGAGTCGCTCTATTCCGCCTAAAAAAAGCGCTAAAAACATCCAAAAACCTCCATTGAGGTTTTATATACACATTGTCAGTATATATGTAGTATCTAGTAACATTCATAATAACATATTTTGATCATTTTAAGCCTACAATGGCATATTAATTTAACAGACGCATTACAATGTTTGCTTTACCTTCAACAACAACAAGATTACTAATCATGGCAGACTTGATGAGAGACAACAAACATAACATAACTATCACTTACTGTACAATGTCTGCTCTCACTGGGATGCCAACTGATAGGATGTTTATATCTTCCCTTTTACATCAAAAATTAATTATTGTCCACATGAATGGTTAAAGTGCCACAAAAGAGCGTCTTTTGGTGTCTTTCTCGCCATCTCCGGGTCTAAGTTGGATGTCAAAGTTGACCAACTTGTGGGTTTATGTCCACAACCTTCTACTATCCAGGTGAGAGACATGATTTATCTTCTAGAATTAACTTTCACCAACTCAGAGGCGATGCAGCAGCTTAGTATGTCAATATAGCAGCATAGGCTAGTTAGCTCTCTGTTATCATGGCACCGCTAAAAGTAGTTCCTCTGCGTTAGCACTTATAATAACAATATCACTAATACTTGTTAATATTCAGGTCATGACATGGAAATTAAGTATTAGTGGCGCTTTTTGAATGTTTTTTTTGGAGTGATTTAGAACTGAGATTACTCCCTTGAACGAGCTCAGTATTTACGAGTTAGGATGTATAAAAAAAACAACAAAAAACGTGTGTTCTCGTCTTACATAAGGATTGTGAACGATAGACACAATTACAAAAAAAAAGTGCCGTTCCTCTTTAATGCGTATTTTAGGAATAATAGTTGAAATAAACATGCAGAACCTTCATTCTTTTTTTTTAATAATTGCACATCATCAACATTAAAATTGCACTTTTAACATGTGTGTATTAGAGAAACCATTTCAGTGTATCTAAAGTTTAGGCTTTCCTTACTATCAATTTGTATTATTTACACTCGTTAAATGATTAATCAAAGCAACAGATTGTAAATCCAATTTTTTTTTTCAAATGGAGATCAACGAGGTAATTGACAAATCATTGCAGCCCAAATACCATAAATTCTGGACGATAAGCCACTACTATTTCCCTACACTTTGAGCCTTGCGACTTATAAAACGGTGAAGCTATTTTACAGATTTTTCTTTCTTGACGGCCATAATGCAAATACTTTTTGTTAAAAATAACAAGTAAAGAGACTGAAAAGGTGTGTTATTGTTTGTGCTATGGCGCCATCTTTTGGACGAGTTTGCTCACGGCAGGCACTGCAGTGTCCTTCCATTTAGTGCGTACAATTGAAAGTACAAGGGCTGTTCCGTCTTCTAGCCGTCCATAGCGTTTTTACTCAAAAGGATTCAACATTTATCACTCCAAGCAACGTTTGTAAGTTTTACAATATAATCAAAACTGTTGTTACAAAACCCAAAACCAGTGAAGTTGTCACGTTGTGTAAATGGTAAATAAAAACAGAATACAATGATTTGCAAATAATTTTCAACCTACATTCAATTGAATAGACTGCAAAGACAAGATATTTAATATTTGAAGTGCGAAACTTTATAATTTTTTTTGCAAATATTAGCTCATTTAGAATTTGATGCCTGCAACATGTTTCAAAGAAGCTGGCACAAGTGGCAAAAAAGACTAAGAAAGTTGAGGAATGCTCATCAAACACTTATTTGGAACATCCCACAGGTGAACAGGCTAACTGGGAACAGGTGGGTGCCATGATTGGGTATAAAAGCAGCTTTCATGAAGTGCTCAGTCATTCACAAACAAGGATGGGGCGAGGGTCACCACTTTGTCAACAAATGCTTGAACAAATTTTCCCAACAGTTTAAGAACAACATTTCTCAACCAGCTATTGCAAGGAATTTAGGGATTTCACCATCTACGGTCTCTAATATCATCAAAAGGTTCAGAGAATCTGGAGAAATCACTGCACGTAAGCGATGATATTACGGACCTTCAATCCCTCAGGCAGTACTGCATCAAAAAGCGACATCAGTGTGTAAAGGATATCACCACATGGGCTCAGGAACACTTCGGAAAACCACTGTCAGTAACTACAGTTGGTTGCTACATCTGTAAGTGCAAGTTAAAACTCTACTATGCAAAGCGAAAGCCATTTATCAACAACACCCAGAAATGCTGCCGGCTTCGCTGGGCCCGAGCTCATCCAAGATGGACTGATGCGAAGTGGAAAAGTGTTCCGTGGTCTGAAAAGTCCTCATTTCAAATTGTTTTTTGGAAACTGTGGACGTTGTGTCCTCCGGACCAAAGAGGAAAAGAACCATCCGGATTGTTATAGGCGCAAAGTGTAAAAGGGAGCATGTGTGATGGTATGTGGGTGTATTAGTGCCCAAGACATGGGTAACTTACACATCTGTGAAGGCGCCATTAATGCTGAAAAGTACATACAGGTTTTGGAGCAACATATGTTGCCATCCAAGCAACGTTATCGTGGACGCCCCTGCTTATTTCAGCAAGACAATGCCAAGCCACGTGTTACAACAGCGCGGCTTCATAGTAAAAGAGTACGGGTACTAGACTGGCCTGCCTGTAGTCCAGACCTGTCTCCCATTGAAAATGTGTGGTGCATTATGAAGCCTAAAATAGCACAACGGAGACCCCCGGACTGTTGAACAACTTAAGCTGTACATCAAGCAAGAATGGGAAAGAATTCCACCTGAGAAGCTTCAAAAATGTGTCTCCTCAGTTCCCAAACGTTTACTGAGTTTGTTAAATGGAAAGGCCATGTAACACAGTGGTAAAAATGCCCCCGTGACAACTTTTTTGCAATGTGTTGCTGCCATTAAATTCTAAGTTAATGATTATTTGCCAAAAAAAAAGAAGAAGTTTTTTCGTGTGAACATGAAATATCTTGTCTTTGCAGTCTATTCAATTGAATATAAGTTGAAAAGGATTTGCAAATCATTGCTTTCTGTTTTTATTTACAAATTACACAACGTGCCAACTTCACTGGTTTTGGGTTCTGTACATAAAAACATGTTTTTTTTTCTACAAACCCCGTTTCCATATGAGTTGGGGAATTGTGTTAGATGTAAATATAAACGGAATACAATGATTTGCAAATAATTGTCAACCCATATTCAATTGAATGCACTACAAAGACAACATATTTGATGTTCAAACCAAAGTAGTTGGGAAAGGGCATGTTCACCACTGTGTTACATGGCCTTTCCTTTTAACAACACTCAGTAAACGTTTGGGAACTGAGGAGACACATTTTTGAAGCTTCTCAGGTGGAATTCTTTCCCATTCTTGCTTGATGTACAGCTTAAGTTGTTCAACAGTCCGGGGTCTCCGTTGTGGTATTTTAGGCTTCATAATGCGCCACACATTTTCAATGGGAGACAGGTCTGGACTACAGGCAGGCCAGTCTAGTACCCGCACTCTTTTACTATGAAGCCACGTTGATGTAACACGTGGCTTGGCATTGTCTTGCTGAAATAAGCAGGGGCGTCCATGGTAACGTTGCTTGGATGGCAACATATGTTGCTCCAAAACCTGTATGTACCTTTCAGCATTAATGGTGCCTTCACAGATGTGTAAGTTACCCATGTCTTGGGCACTAATACACCCCCATACCATCACACATGCTGGCTTTTCCACTTTGCGCCTATAACAATCCGGATGGTTCTTTTCCTCTTTGGTCCGGAGGACACAACGTCCACAGTTTCCAAAAACAATTTGAAATGTGGACTCGTCAGACCACAGAACACTTTTCCACTTTGTATCAGTCCATCTTAGATGAGCTCAGGCCCAGCGAAGCCGATGGTGTTTCTGGGTGTTGTTGATAAACGGTTTTCGCCTTGCATAGGAGAGTTTTAACTTGCACTTACAGATGTAGCGACCAACTGTAGTTACTGACAGTGGGTTTCTGAAGTGTTCCTGAGCCCATGTGGTGATATCCTTTACACACCGATGTCGCTTGTTGATGCAGTACAGCCTGAGGGATCGAAGGTCATGGGCTTAGCTGCTTACGTGCAGTGATTTCTCCAGATTCTCTGAACCCTTTGATGATATTACGGAGCGTAGATGGTGAAATCCCTAAATTCCTTGCAATAGCTGGTTGAGAAAGGTTTTTCTTAAACCGTTCAACAATTTGCTCACGCATTTGTTGACAAAGTGGTGACCCTCGCCCCATCCTTGTTTGTGAATGACTGAGCATTTCATGGAATCTACTTTTATACCCAATCATGGCACCCACCTGTTCCCAATTAGCCTGCACACCTGTGGGATGTTCCAAATAAGTGTTTGATGAGCATTCCTCAACTTTATCAGTATTTATTGCCACCTTTCCCAACTTCTTTGTCACGTGTTGCCGGCATCAAATTCCAAAGTTAATGATTATTTGTTTGAACATCAAATATGTTGTCTTTGTAGCATATTCAACTGAATATGGGTTGAAAATGACTTGCAAATCATTGTATTCCGTTTATATTTACATCTAACACAATTTCCCAACTCATATGGAAACGGGGTTTGTAAAATGTATTGGGTGTGGCTTGTACCCCGGTGCGTTCTATAATCCGTAAAACACAATATTTACAGAACAATTGAAGGACGCTTGCTGGAATGTGTACATTTTTAGCTTGGAACTATATTTAAAAGCATTACGGATCATGTGTAATCTATTTAATGGCTGCAGGAGATAAGAGGAAGCAAGTTGCAAGCTTTCAAAATAGAAAATCAACACCAGTTGTGATCGTGTCATGTGACCGCAGTCTGGTTTGCGGGTGTTGTCTTGTTTGGACTTCAACGCCGCCCACCCAACGATTGCAGTGAGATTTTATGCGAAAAAAGCTGCATGAAAAAGGTGAACACTCGTGGAAATAAACCTGAACTCACCCCTAATTGGATGAGTGTTGCTCGTCCTAATTAGGGACCGCAATGACCCTATTGTATTTCGTGTGTTTTATTATTATTATTCCGTCGCCTCTTTGAGCTGTACTTTGACCCCCTTAACATGCTTCAAAACTCACCATATTTGACACACACATCAGGACTGGCGAAAATTGCCATCTAATCAAAAAACCAAACCCCAAAACTCTAAATTGCGCTCTAGTGCCCCCTAGGAAAAAACACAGACAAAACTGCTTGTAACTTCTGGTAGGAATGTCGTAGAGACATGAAACAAAAACCTCTATGTAGGTCTGACTTAGACCTAGATTCAGAAATCAACAGGAAGTTGTCAATTCCCCCTTCAAAACAAGATTTTACTAAAAACTGTCACTTTTGCCTCTTTGAGCTGTAATTTGACCCCCTTAACATGCTTCAAAACTCACCAAACTGGACACACACATCAGGATTGGCAAAAATTGCGATCTAATAAAAAAACAAAACAATCCCAAAACTCAAAATTGCGCTCTAGCGCCCCCTAGGAAGAAAACACAGACACAACTGCTCCTAGAAAGAAAACTCAGACAAAACTGCCTGTAACTTCCAGTAGGAATGTCTTAGAGACCTCTGTGTAGGTCTCACTTAGACCTACATTTCATATATTCACAATCCCCAGCAAAAATCAACAGGAAGTTTGCAATTCCCCCTTCAAAACAAAAGTTTTGTAAAAACCGGTCACCTTTTTTCAAACATTATCTCCTCTGAGCGCGTTTGTCATATCGGGGCTTCAAACTCGCACAGGAGAGAGATTGAATCCTTGTGATTAAAAGTTGACCAAAGAGTTTTAATTACTGCTCCGGTTTGGATTTTATGTGCCGTCAAAGTCGGTCCCGTCCATCGCTGCTTGCAGCTTTAATTAACTTTGTTACGCACGCGTGTGACTCCTGCACACTGCCGCCTTTCTAAGTAGATTAGTGACCAAGACGGTGAGTATGGGCAACATACCAAGTCGTAGCTTTTTAACGTACAGAATGTATCTGCAATTTTTAACTCTTCACAATGAAAAAACAGAATTCTGTAAAATAAAAAACGGAAACAACAGTAATTTTATCAGATTTCATAAGGCCCTAAAACTTATCAATAATGCATCAATAACACATCGATGTTAATGATATCGATATTTAGGGATGTATATCGGTAGTAGGGTTGTACGGTTGTTTATCGGCACTAGTATAGTATCGCGGTACTAATGAATCAAAAACGGTACTATACCGTGTTTGAAAAGTACTGGTTTCCCGGGACATGTCGTCGCGTCGTGACATTGCTGGTTTTACGAGCAGAGGAGCATGTTCGGCAGCGCACACACACAGAGTACTTACAAGCAGACACGGGGTGGAGACAGAAAAGTGAGAACGGACGCATTTTGGCCTAAAAAGTAAAGATAAAAGTGAAGTTATAACACTGAAACACAGTGTTTTAGCTACTTCTAAATCCCTAATCCTGGCCTCCATGGCGACAAATAAAGTACGTTTCTTTGAAGGCTGCCCCATATAACACATTTGGAAAATTGGAGGACTTTTTTGACTGCCCGTTGCCGTGGGATGCCATATTCAAACCAATCTATAAAACTACTATTGATGTGCAAAATCGTTATTTTCATATGAAAATTATTTATAACTTCTTACCCACGGGGAAAATGTTAAATTTATGGAATATGACAGAGTCAGATGATTGTTGTCAGGAGTCTGAATCCACCCTGCATTTGTTTTGGTATTGTCATATTGTGTCTTCCTTTTGGGTGGAAGTTGAAAAAATGTGTTTAAGGTGTAACGTCGGGGTCGCATAGTGATGTGGGTGTGGTTCTCCCAGGGATGCAGACGGCTTCGGACACAGCTTGCAGGTAGGAATATGATTTATTTAAAATATAAATCATACGATGAATAAACAAAAAGACAAGCACGTAGCACAAAAGGCAAAAACAAAAGGACTAGCGTGGGAGCTAGCAGGCAAAATGGCATAGCGTGAAAAGTTAGCGGGAATCAAAGTTGTCGTTATCAGTTGTATGGGAACAAACTAGAAAGCCAGACCGAGTGAGGCCAGGGCAAAGACTAAATAGCCCTCTGATTAGCGCCCGGGCAAGAGGTGCGCGTCCCGAACACTAACCAGAGGCAGGTGTGTATAATCTGCCGTCATGGCAACTGAAACAGACAAAACTCAAGGTGCTGAAAATACATGTGACTCAAACATAAACAAACTATGATCCGGGCAGCGGATCATAACAGGACCCCCACCTTAAAGGACAGATTCCAGATGTCCCTTGACACAAAATAAAACTAGAACCCAAAAAACAAGAAATAGTTCAAGAGTCAAGGGAGGGCGGAGGGAGGATTTGGTGGTGGGTCGCCAGGCCACGTGTCCCAGAATCCACTGGGGAAGAGTCAAGTGGCGGCGGCGAGTGGAACGTCGCTGCCGCAGGCGAGGCGGGCAACCACGGAAAGGCCACATTCGTGGCTGCCGAGAAGGTGGGCGTGAGTGGCGCCAGAAGTTCAGCAGACGGAGAGTTCTAAGTCTACGTCTCGAGTGTCGCTGCTGTTTGCGCCACTGGCGTCCATACACAAACCTCCGAGAGCGCCGCTTGCGCAGCCAGACCACTCGAGGTCGCTGAGACGACGATGAGGGCGAGGAAGGTGGCGGCGTCCTGGAAAAGCCCACCGGAGACGAGGAGAGAGCAGACGTCGCCGTGGAAGCAGGAGGAGCAGACGTCGTCGCGGCAGCTGGTGCAGGTACTGGTGCTAGTCTTGGAGCCGGCGCTGGTGTGGGAACCAGCCTTGGAGCCGGCGCTGGTGTGGGAACCAGCTTTGGAGCCGGGGCTGGTGTGGGAACCAGCCTTGGAGCCGGTGCTGGTGTGGGAACCAGCCTTGGAGCCGGCGCTGGTGTGAGAACCAGCCTTGGAGCCGGCGCTGGTGTGAGAATGAGCCTTGGAGCCGGCGCTGTTGTGAGAACCAGCCTTGGAGCCGGCGCTGGTGTGGGAACCAGCCTTGGAGCCGGCGCTGGTGTGAGAACCAGCCTTGGAGCCGGCGCTGGTGTGAGAATCAGCCTTAAAATACATGTGACTCAAACATAAACAAACTATGATCCGGGCAGCGGATCATAACATAAGGATTGGTTTGTTTATGAAGTTTGATGTGGTTTCTGTTATTTTGGGAGAGTTCATTGACAATCATGATTTAATAAATTTAATTATAGTACTCGGTAAAAGGTTTATTTTTAAGGCCAAAAACAGATATTCACTTAGTATTACTTTCTTTAAAACATTTATTCAGTATTTTTTAACTTTAGAAAGTTACATGGTTGAAAACGATAATGATGCCAAAAAACATAAAAAAAGATGGGAAGTCCTCAAAGGCTTATGTTGAAAGTGTAATTATGTTTATAGATTATATGCTATCTGTTGTTGTATTCCCTAATTTTTAGTGACCTGAACATAATCTGGACTGTACATACATTTTTTTTTGTTTTTGTTTTGTTTTGAAAATGTAATTTTGTTTATAGATTATATGCAATCTGTTGTGTTCCAAAATTTTCTATTTTTTTCTTTTTCTCAGTGTACATGAATGAAGGTGTGTGTTGCTGGACATTATCTGGACTGGACCTGGTTTTAAAAAAAACAACCTTTAAACAAAGCTAATTTCATTTACAACCAGGTCTGGTGAAGATAAGGTCCTTTCTTTCCTTTTTTTTTTTTAATTTATTTTTTATTTTATTTTTATTTTTATTTTTTTTATAGATAAGATAAATAAATATTTTCTTGGATAAAAAGGAAAGTAAAACAATATAAAAATAATTACATAAGGGAGAAAAAAGAAAAGAAAAAATAGTAATTAAATGAAAATGTTAGTGGAACAGCAACACAAACAATCAAATGTGCTTCAGGAACTATGTTGTGTCCCTTGCAGAAGTGTTGTCCATGTTGTGGGAACCAAAATATTGGTAGCAGAAAGAAACAACCCCTTTTGTGTGAGTGGGTGTGTATGAGTGTGAATGGGGGAGGGAGGTTTTTTTTTTGGGTTGATGCACTAGTTGAAAGTGTATCGTGTGTTTTTTTCTATGTTGATTTAATAAAAAAAAATAAAAAAAAGTACGTTTCTTACAAGTAGCATTATCACTGGAGGACGAGGAACAGCTAAACATGCTTCACTACACACTGTAGGAGGATACAATAGCTCACCGCCAACAGCAAGCTAGCACTCCTGAATGTAAACAAATGCCATGGGTGGATCTACACCTGACATCCACTGTGATGATACCAAGCACAAGAGTGTATCTGGTCGATACTACTATGATTACATCGATATTTTTTTATTGTCATGTTGAAACAGAAAATGTAAAATAATTTTTTTACTAGCATTTTTATCAGCAAACGAGGTTGTAGACCAGCAACATCATGTAACATCTCACAGCCGGAACGTATTTTATCAACAGCTGCTTTTTAAGTCTCATACAAGTCAACAATGTCTGCTAATGCATCATCGTGTCACATCCATCACTGTGTTTCTATTCCTTACAATCACTGTCTATCCATCCTTCCATTTCATACCCTATAATTACCTTTAAAATATTAGTAATACAATCATAATTAATATATACACACACATATATATATACATACACGTGTAAGACTTTATTGTGGCGTGTGTAAAACTTTATTGTAGCGTGTGTAAGACTTTATTGTAGCGTGTGTAAGACTTTATAGTAGCATGTGTAAGACTTTATTGTCGTGTGTGTAAGACTTTATTGTAGCGTGTGTAAGATTTCTTGTAAAGTGTGTAAGACTTTATTTAAGCATGTGTAAGACTTTATTGTAGCATGTGTAAGACTTTATTGTCGTGTGTGTAAGACTTTATTGTAGCGTGTGTAAGATTTCTTGTAAAGTGTGTAAGACTTTATTTAAGCATGTGTAAGACTTTATTTAAGCGTGTGTAAGACTTTATTGTAGCATGTGTAAGACTTTATTGTAGCGTGTGTAAACTTTATTGTAGCGTTTGTAAAATTTCTTGTAACGTGTGTAAGACTTTATTTAAGCGTGTGTAAGACTTTATTGTAGCGTGTGTAAGACTTTATGGTAGCATGTGTAAGACTTTATTGTAGCATGTGTAAGATTTCTTGTAGCGTGTGTCAGACCTTATTGTAGCATGTGTAAGACTTTATTGTAGCGTGTGTAAGACTTTATGGTAGTGTGTGTAAGACTTTATTGTAGCGTGTGTAAGATTTCTTGTAGCGTGTGTAAGACTTTATTGTAGTGTGTGTAAGATTTCTTGTAGTGTGTGTAAGACTTTATTGTAGCATGTGTAAGACTTTATTGTAGCGTGTGTAAGACTTTATTGTAGCATGTGTAAGACTTTATTGTAGCGTTTGTAAGACTTTATTGTAACGTTTGTAAGACTATATTTAAGCGTTTGTAAGACTTTATTGTAGCGTGTGTAAGACTTTATGGTAGCGTGTGTAAGACTTTATTGTAGCATGTGTAAGACTTTATTGTAGCATGTGCTAAGACTTTATTGTAGCATGTGTAAGACTTTATTGTAGCGTGTGTAAGACTTTATGGTAGCGTGTGTAAGACTTTATTGTAGCGTGTGTTAGACTTTATTGTAGCGTGTGTAAGACTTTATGGTAGCATGTGTAAGACTTTATTGTAGCGTGTGTAAGACTTTATTGTAGCGTGTGTAAGACTTTATTGTAGCATGTGTAAGACTTTATTGTAGTGTGTGTAAGACTTTATGGTAACGTGTGTAAGACTTTATGGTAGAGTGTGTAAGACTTTATTGTAGCGTGTGTAAGTCTTTATGGTAGCGTGTGTAAGACTTTATTGTAGCATGTGTAAGAATTTATTGTAGCGTGTGTAAGACTTTATTGTAGCGTTTGTAAAATTTCTTGTAACGTGTGTAAGACTTTATTTAAGCGTGTGTAAGACTTTATTGTAGCGTGTGTAAGACTTTATTGTAGCGTGTGTAAGACTTTATTGTAGCGTGTGTAAGACTTTATTGTAGCATGTGCTAAGACTTTATTGTAGCATGTGTAAGACTTTATTGTAGCGTGTGTAAGACTTTATGGTAGCGTGTGTAAGACTTTATTGTAGCGTGTGTTAGACTTTATTGTAGCGTGTGTAAGACTTTATGGTAGCATGTGTAAGACTTTATTGTAGCTTGTGTAAGACTTTATGGTAGCGTGTGTAAGACTTTATTGTAGCGTGTGTTAGACTTTATTGTAGCGTGTGTAAGACTTTATGGTAACGTGTGTAAGACTTCATGGTAGCGTGTGTAAGACTTTATTGTAGCGTGTGTAAGTCTTTATGGTAGTGTGTGTAAGACTTTATTGTAGCATGTGTAAGAATTTATTGTAGCGTGTGTAAGACTTTATTGTAGCGTTTGTAAAATTTCTTGTAACGTGTGTAAGACTTTATTTAAGCGTGTGTAAGACTTTATTGTAGCGTGTGTAAGATTTTATTGTAGCGTGTGTAAGACTTTATTGTAGCGTGTGTAAGACTTTATTGTAGCATGTGCTAAGACTTTATTGTAGCATGTGTAAGACTTTATTGTAGCGTGTGTAAGACTTTATGGTAGCGTGTGTAAGACTTTATTGTAGCGTGTGTTAGACTTTATTGTAGCGTGTGTAAGACTTTATGGTAGCATGTGTAAGACTTTATTGTAGCGTTTGTAAGACTTTATGGTAGCGTGTGTAAGACTTTATGGTAGCGTGTGTAAGACTTTATTGTAGCGTGTGTAAGACTTTATGGTAACGTGTGTAAGACTTTATGGTAGCGTGTCTAAAACTTTATTGTAGCGTGTGTAAGACTTTATTGTAGCGTGTGTAAGACTTTATTGTAGCGTGTGTAAGACTTTATTGTAGCGTGTGTAAGACTTTATGGTAGCGTGTGTAAGATTTCTTGTAGCGTGTGTAAGACTTTATGGTAGCTTGTGTAAGACTTTATTGTAGCGTGTGTAAGACTTTATGGTAGTGTGTGTAAGACTTTATTGTAGCGTGTGTAAGATTTCTTGTAGCGTGTGTAAGACTTTATTGTAGCGTGTGTAAGATTTCTTGTAGCGTGTGTAAGACTTTATTGTAGTGTGTGTAAGATTTCTTGTAGTGTGTGTAAGACTTTATTGTAGCATGTGTAAGACTTTATTGTAGCGTGTGTAAGACTTTATTGTAGCATGTGTAAGACTTTATTGTAGCGTTTGTAAGACTTTATTGTAACGTTTGTAAGACTTTATTTAAGCGTGTGTAAGACTTTATTGTAGCGTGTGTAAGACTTTATGGTAGCGTGTGTAAGACTTTATTGTAGCATGTGTAAGACTTTATTGTAGCATGTGCTAAGACTTTATTGTAGCATGTGTAAGACTTTATTGTAGCGTGTGTAAGACTTTATGGTAGCGTGTGTAAGACTTTATTGTAGCGTGTGTTAGACTTTATTGTAGCGTGTGTAAGACTTTATGGTAGCATGTGTAAGACTTTATTGTAGCGTGTGTAAGACTTTATTGTAGCGTGTGTAAGACTTTATTGTAGCATGTGTAAGACTTTATTGTAGTGTGTGTAAGACTTTATGGTAACGTGTGTAAGACTTTATGGTAGCGTGTGTAAGACTTTATTGTAGCGTGTGTAAGTCTTTATGGTAGCGTGTGTAAGACTTTATTGTAGCATGTGTAAGAATTTATTGTAGCGTGTGTAAGACTTTATTGTAGCGTTTGTAAAATTTCTTGTAACGTGTGTAAGACTTTATTTAAGCGTGTGTAAGACTTTATTGTAGCGTGTGTAAGACTTTATTGTAGCGTGTGTAAGACTTTATTGTAGCGTGTGTAAGACTTTATTGTAGCATGTGCTAAGACTTTATTGTAGCATGTGTAAGACTTTATTGTAGCGTGTGTAAGACTTTATGGTAGCGTGTGTAAGACTTTATTGTAGCGTGTGTTAGACTTTATTGTAGCGTGTGTAAGACTTTATGGTAGCATGTGTAAGACTTTATTGTAGCTTGTGTAAGACTTTATGGTAGCGTGTGTAAGACTTTATTGTAGCGTGTGTTAGACTTTATTGTAGCGTGTGTAAGACTTTATGGTAACGTGTGTAAGACTTTATGGTAGCGTGTGTAAGACTTTATTGTAGCGTGTGTAAGTCTTTATGGTAGTGTGTGTAAGACTTTATTGTAGCATGTGTAAGAATTTATTGTAGCGTGTGTAAGACTTTATTGTAGCGTTTGTAAAATTTCTTGTAACGTGTGTAAGACTTTATTTAAGCGTGTGTAAGACTTTATTGTAGCGTGTGTAAGATTTTATTGTAGCGTGTGTAAGACTTTATTGTAGCGTGTGTAAGACTTTATTGTAGCATGTGCTAAGACTTTATTGTAGCATGTGTAAGACTTTATTGTAGCGTATGTAAGACTTTATGGTAGCGTGTGTAAGACTTTATTGTAGCGTGTGTTAGACTTTATTGTAGCGTGTGTAAGACTTTATGGTAGCATGTGTAAGACTTTATTGTAGCGTGTGTAAGACTTTATGGTAGCGTGTGTAAGACTTTATGGTAGCGTGTGTAAGACTTTATTGTAGCGTGTGTAAGACTTTATGGTAACGTGTGTAAGACTTTATGGTAGCGTGTGTAAGACTTTATGGTAGCGTGTGTAAGACTTTATGGTAGCGTGTGTAAGACTTTATTGTAGCGTGTGTAAGTCTTTATGGTAGTGTGTGTAAGACTTTATTGTAGCATGGGTAAGAATTTATTGTAGCGTGTGTAAGACTTTATTGTAGCGTTTGTAAAATTTCTTGTAACGTGTGTAAGACTTTATTTAAGCGTGTGTAAGACTTTATTGTAGCGTGTGTAAGACTTTATTATAGTGTGTGTAAGACTTTATTGTCGCGTGTGTAAGACTTTATTGTAGCGTTTGTAAGATTTCTTGTAACGTGTGTAAGACTTTATTTAAGCGTGTGTAAGACTTTATTGTAGCGTGTGTAAGACTTTATTGTAGAATGTGTAAGACTTTATTGTAGCGTGTGTAAGACTTTATTGTAGCGTGTGTAAGATTTCTTGTAGCGTGTGTAAGACTTTATTGTAGCATGTATAAGACTTTATTGTAGCGTGTGTAAAACTTTATGGTAGCGTGTGTAAGACTTTAATGTAGCGTGTGTAAGATTTTATTGTAGCGTTTGTAAGATTTCTTGTAACGTGTGTAAGACTTTATTTAAGCGTGTGTAAGACTTTATTGTAGCGTGTTCAAGACTTTATTGTAGCATGTGTAAGACTTTATGGTAGCATGTGTAAGACTTTATTGTAGCATGTGTAAGACTTTATTGTATTATGTGTAAGACTTTATTGTAGCGTGTGTAAGACTTTATGGTAGCATGTGTAAGACTTTATTATAGCGTGTGTTAGACTTCATTGTAGCGTGTGTAAGACTTTATTGTAGCGTGTGTAAGATTTCTTGTAGCGTGTGTAAGACTTTATGGTAGCATGTGTAAGACTTTATTGTAGCGTGTGTAAGACTTTATTGTAGTGTGTGTAAGATTTCTTGTAGTGTGTGTAAGACTTTATTGTAGCATGTGTAAGACTTTATTGTAGCGTGTGTAAGAC
Source organism: Nerophis lumbriciformis (assembly GCF_033978685.3). Classification (NCBI taxonomy): domain Eukaryota; kingdom Metazoa; phylum Chordata; class Actinopteri; order Syngnathiformes; family Syngnathidae; genus Nerophis; species Nerophis lumbriciformis. Next base: position 9,570,874 of record NC_084560.2, read on the forward strand.
TTTATTGTAGCATGTGTAAGACTTTATTGTAGCGTGTGTAAGACTTTATTGTAGCGTTTGTAAAATTTCTTGTAATGTGTGTAAGACTTTATTTAAGCGTGTGTAAGACTTTATTGTAGCGTGTGTTAGACTTTATTGTAGCGTGTGTAAGACTTTATTGTAGTGTGTGTAAGATTTCTTGTAGCATGTGTAAGACTTTATTGTAGTGTGTGTAAGATTTCTTGTAGCATGTGTAAGACTTTATTGTAGCATGTGTAAGACTTTATTGTAGCGTGTGTAAGACTTTATTGTAGCGTGTGTAAGACTTTATTGTAGCGTTTGTAAAATTTCTTGTAACGTGTGTAAGACTTTATTTAAGCGTGTGTAAGACTTTATTGTAGCGTGTGTAAGACTTTATGGTAGCGTGTGTAAGACTTTATTGTAGCGTGTGTTAGACTTTATTGTAGCGTTTGTAAGATTTCTTGTTACGTGTGTAAGACTTTATTTAAGCGGGTGTAAGACTTTATTGTAGCGTGTCTAAGACTTTATTGTAGCGTGTGTAAGACTTTATTGTAGCGTGTGTAAGACTTTATTGTAGCGTGTGTAAGACTTTATTGTAGCGTGTGTAAGACTTTATGGTAGCGTGTGTAAGATTTCTTGTAGCGTGTGTAAGACTTTATGGTAGCATGTGTAAGACTTTATTGTAGCGTGTGTAAGACTTTATTGTAGCGTGTGCAAGACTTTATTGTAGCGTGTGTAAAATGTCTTCTCCTCCCGTCAGCTGGAAGAGGAATCATTGACTGCATGTTTTGAAGTGTTTCCATGTTTTTGGGAAGCGAGGCATTTCTCTCTGAGTTGGGTGATCACGACTGACACCTCCTCATGTGCGGAACCAAAGCGAGAAGACGAGACGAGGGACTAAAAGGATGTGGTGTCAGACAAGTGTTGTCCTTCACATGCTAACAAGGTAGTTGTTAAACGGATCAAAAATGCGATTTTAGACCTTCAGAATTACAACTGATGCATTCCGATAGATCCTTGACAGCACCACTTTGCACTCCTCAGAGGGAAGGCCCCATCTTCCTTTTTCAGGCTTTTTGTTGACGCCCGGACATATGACAACTCACTTCAGTCACGGTGCTGTCAGTTGATGTTTTACATTTATTTCTCAGGAGAGATACGTCTTAAATGTTATGCAAAAGCAACGTTTCTCCCCTTTTGCCTCCTGATGTTGCGTATTTGGGATCTGCATAAGGCCCGATCATTATGAGGCATGGCGGAGATGTTTATAAAACAATCTTGCCTTCCTTCATACGTCCTCCAAATTTGCCCAATTTGTGACGTCCCCCCCCCCCCCCCCCCCCCCCAGTTGTGTGCAGGGACAGTTGTTGAGAGATTGTTTCTTTAGATGCTTTTTAACGAGGGACGGATTCTGACAATACAAACCTCACCCAAGTTCGTGTTAAGTCAGTTTGTAGTCAATGATGTGCACCCGTTTGCCAAAGTCGATGCTCCTGATTTTCGGTAGGGGAGTGTTCAATTGTAGTCAGAGGAAAGTTGCATGCAGATTTTCTTTCAATCATTTAATTTATATCTTTTTTTAGGGAGATGACTGTTATGGTTTGACTAAGGGAGCTGACGGCAACAGACACCAGGGGATAGTATGTACAATAATTTATTATATATATCATACTTACTTTTTTAGAGCGCTTTGTAGGTGGAATAGAGCATACTTGCCAACCTTGAGACCTCCGATTTCGGGAGGTGGGGGGAGGGGGCGTGGTGGGCGTGGTTGGGGGCGTGGCTAAAAGGGGAGGAGTATATTTACAGCTAGAATTCACCAAGTCAAGTATTTCATATATATATATATATATATATATATATATATATATATATATATATATATATATATATATATATATACGATTGTAGCTGAGATAGGCTCCAGCGCCCCCCGCGACCCCAAAAGGGAATAAGCGGTAGAAAATGGATGGATATATATATATATATATATATATATATATATATATATATATATCTTATATATATATGATATATATAAGAAATACTTGACGTTCAGTGAATTCTAGCTATATATATATATATATATATACATATATATATATATATATATATATATATATATATATATATATATGTATTTTATTATATATATATATATATACGTATATATATATATTTATTATATATATATATATATATATATATATATATATATATATATATATATATATATATATATATATATATATATAAAATAAATACTTGAATTTCAGTGTTCGTTTATTTACACATATACACACACATAACACTCATCTACTCATTGTTGAGTTAAGGGTTGAATTGTCCATCCTTGTTCTATTCTCTGTCACTATTTTTCGAACCATGCTGAACACCCTCTCTGATGATGCATTGATGTGAGGCACGCACAAAAGTGCTTTCATCAAATGCACTAGATGGCAGTATTGTCCTGTTTAAGAGTGTCACAACATTGCTGTTTACGGCAGACGAACTGCTTTACGTATACAAAAAGTGACTGCTGTTGTTGTGTGTTGTTGCCGCGCTGGGAGGACGTTAATGAAACTGCCTAACAATAAACCCACATAAGAAACCAAGAACTCGCCCTCCATCATTCTACAGTTATAACGTGATTGGTCAGGTATGCTGTTTATATTGTGGGTTAGCGGACTCAGGTCCTCACGGACCTGAGTCCGCCTGAATTTCGGGAGATTTTCGGGAGAAAATTTGTCCCGGGAGGTTTTCGGGAGAGGCGCTGAATTTCGGGAGTCTCCCGGAACATCCGGGAGGGTTGGCAACTGTGATATATATATTGTCAATATATATATATATATATATATAATAATACAAAACAATAGTAATAAACTATAGAATGGTGTGTGACAAAATCCAAGAGTGTGTATTGTGTAAGACTATGTGTAGTATTTAACTGGAGCGTTTTACCGTAAATGTTGGTGAGAGAGACGTAACAAGGCAGTCCATGGGGTAGGCAGATGGTCCAGGGCGAGAGAGAACCGTCAGAGTCCGAGTCCATGCGAGGGGTCGAGGATTGAGGGTGGCAGTCCAAAGTCCAAAAGAGAAGTCGAGGCGCACAGCTCGATCACGCGGGGACGAAGGCAGATTGCTGGGGAGAACGACAAGGAAGACCAATGAAAACACGGAGGGAGACATGTAGAGAGATAGAGAGCATAACGCTGGGTATCGGCTTACGGTACAGAAGACTATATTCCGGCCCGGGATGGCAGGTTGAGCAGGCTTATGAAGGCAGCTCGTTCATCACGGGCAGGTGCACAGATTGTCTGCAGGCGCGAGGAGGCACGCCCGCAGCCTGTGGGCGTGGCCCGCGGTGCGCTCGTCAGGACGCAAAGATGAAGGCGCATTGGAATGCGCCCTGGCTGTGACACTGACAAAGATTCTCAACACTTAGTACCAACACACAAACAGAGGCAATTTAAATAAATGACGTAGTGAGGTCCGACAGCGAGAAACACGGCACCCAGGCAGCAGGAACTCTCCGAAGTTTGGCTATGTTTTACGAAGACATTTTGCAACAGCGCTACTTGCAACAAGGCACTATCTCACACCGCCTATCCTGTTTGCACAATTGTCAAAGCTGCTATTATTTCTTTACATGCGATTTGAGGAGGGACAGATTCTGACGATACAAACCTCACCCAAGTTGGTGATAAGTCAGTTTGTGGTCAAAGATTTGCACCCGTTTGCCAAAGTCGACGCTCCTGATTTTCGGTAGGGGAGTGTTCAATTGTAGTCAGAGGAAAGTTGCATGCAGATTTTCTTTCAATCATTTCATTTCTGTCTTTTTTTAGGGAGATGACAAAGATTCTCAACACTTAGTACCAACACACAAACAGAGGCAATTTAAGTAAATGACGTAGTGAGGTCCAACAGCGAGAAACACGGCACCCGGGCAGCAGGAACTCTCCGAAGTTTGGCTATGTTTTACGAAGAAATTTTGCAACAGCGCTACTTGCAGCCTATCCTGTTTGCACAATTGTCAAAGCTGCTATTATTTCCTTAGATGCGATTTGACGAGAGACTTATTCTGACGATACAAACCTCACCCAAGTTGGTGATAAGTCAGTTTGTGGTCAAAGATTTGCACCCGTTTGCCAAAATCGACGCTCCTGATTTTCGGTAGGGGAGTGTTCAATTGTAGTCAGAGGAATGATGCATGCAGATTTTCTTTCAATCATTTAATTTCTGTCTTTTTTTAGGGAGATGACAAAGATTCTCAACACTTAGTACCAACACACAAACAGAGGCAATTTAAGTAAATGACGTAGTGAGGTCCGACAGCGAGAAACACGGCACCCAGGCAGCAGGAACTCTCCAAAGTTTGGCTATGTTTTACAAAGAAATTTTGCAACAGCGCTACTTGCAGCCTATCCTGTTTGCACAATTGTCAAAGCTGCTATTGTTTCTTTTGATGCGATTTGACGAGAGACAGATTCTGACAATACAAACCTCACCCAAGTTGGTGATAAGTCAGTTTGTGGTCAAAGATTTGCACCCGTTTGCCAAAGTCGACGCTCCTGATTTTCGGTAGGGGAGTGTCCAATTGTAGTCAGAGGAAAGTTGCATGCAGATTTTCTTTCAATCATTTAATTTCTATCTTTTTTTAGGGAGATGACCAAGATTCTCAACACTTAGTACCAACACACAAACAGAGGCAATTTAAGTAAATGACGTAGTGAGGTCCGACAGCGAGAAACACGGCACCCAAGCAGCAGGAACTCTCCGAAGTTCGGCTATGTTTTACGAAGAAATTTTGCAACAGCGCTACTTGCAGCCTATCCTGTTTGCACAATTGTCAAAGCTGCTATTGTTTCTTTTGATGCGATTTGACGAGAGACAGATTCTGACAATACAAACCTCACCCAAGTTGGTGATAAGTCAGTTTGTGGTCAAAGATTTGCACCCGTTTGCCAAAATCGACGCTCCTGATTTTCGGTAGGGGAGTGTTCAATTGTAGTCAGAGGAATGATGCATGCAGATTTTCTTTCAATCATTTCATTTCTGTCTTTTTTTAGGGAGATGACAAAGATTCTCAACACTTAGTACCAACACACAAACAGAGGCAATTTAAGTAAATGACGTAGTGAGGTCCAACAGCGAGAAACACGGCACCCGGGCAGCAGGAACTCTCCGAAGTTTGGCTATGTTTTACGAAGAAATTTTGCACCAGCGCTACTTGCAGCCTATCCTGTTTGCACAATTGTCAAAGTTGCTATTATTTCTTTTGATGCGATTTGACAAGAGATATATTCTGACAATACAAACCTCACCCAAGTTGGTGATAAGTCAGTTTGTGGTCAAAGATTTGCACCCGTTTGCCAAAGTCGACGCTCCTGATTTTCGGTAGGGGAGTGTTCAATTGTAGTCAGAGGAAAGTTGCATGCAGATTTTCTTTCAATCATTAAATTTCTATCTTTTTTTAGGGAGATGACAAAGATTCTCAACACTTAGTACCAACACACAAACAGAGGCAATTTAAGTAAATGACGTAGTGAGGTCCAACAGCGAGAAACACGGCACCCGGGCAGCAGGAACTCTCCGAAGTTTGGCTATGTTTTACGAAGAAATTTTGCACCAGCGCTACTTGCAGCCTATCCTGTTTGCACAATTGTCAAAGTTGCTATTATTTCTTTTGATGCGATTTGACGAGAGACTGATTCTGACAATACAAACCTCACCCAAGTTGGTGATAAGTCAGTTTGTGGTCAAAGATTTGCACCCGTTTGCCAAAGTCGACGCTCCTGATTTTCGGTAGGGGAGTGTTCAATTGTAGTCAGAGGAATGATGCATGCAGATTTTCTTTCAATCATTTCATTTCTGTCTTTTTTTAGGGAGATGACAAAGATTCTCAACACTTAGTACCAACACACAAACAGAGGCAATTTAAGTAAATGACGTAGTGAGGTCCGACAGCGAGAAACACGGCACCCAAGCAGCAGGAACTCTCCGAAGTTCGGCTATGTTTTACGAAGAAATTTTGCAACAGCGCTACTTGCAGCCTATCCTGTTTGCTCAATTGTCAAAGCTGCTATTGTTTCTTTTGATGCGATTTGACGAGAGACTGATTCTGACAATACAAACCTCACCCAAGTTGGTGATAAGTCAGTTTGTGGTCAAAGATTTGCACCCGTTTGCCAAAGTCGACGCTCCTGATTTTCGGTAGGGGAGTGTTCAATTGTAGTCAGAGGAAAGTTGCATGCAGATTTTCTTTCAATCATTTTTTAGGGAGATGACAAAGATTCTCAACACTTAGTACCAACACACAAACAGAGGCAGTTTAAATGTTCCTGTGGCCATTTATTATAGAAAAGTAGTGTACATTTGGAACTGTCACTTAAACAGTGTTAATTAATGCATTTCTTGTTCAAGACTTAGTAATTCTTTTGACATTACTACCGATTAATAACGTCTAACTTTACGCCGTGTGCGTCTTCCAACCTCCGCTTGGACCTCTCCGTGTGGCGTGTGCATGTTCTCCCGTGCGTGTGCGGTTTTCTGCGGGTACTTCCTCCCACATTCCAAAAAGATGCACGTTAGATTCATTAGAAACTGTAAATTGTACCGATTTTTCCGGTAGACTCCCGAATTTCAGGGCAACTATTCTCTCGAATGTATGCTGATTTTCACCCAAACAACAATAATAAGGGCGCGCCGTGATGTCATTACCTTTAGCGCCCTCTACGGCCTGAACAAACAGCTTGCCAGCCCAGTTACATGTTATATGACGCTTCTGCAGACACACATATGTGAATGCAAGCATACTTGGTCAACAGCCATACAGATCACACTGAGGGTGGCGATATAAACAACTTTAACACTCTTACTAATATGCGCCACACTGTGAGCCCACACCAAACAAGAATGACAAACACATTTCGGGAGAACATCCGCACCGTAACACAACAGAACAAATACCCAGAATCCCATGCATCCCTAACTCTTCCGGGCTACTTTATACCCAACCCCCCACCCCCTCCCACCCCCTCCCCGTGCGTCGGTTGAGGTGGGCGGGGTTTGGTGGTAGCGAGGGTGTGTAATGTAGCTCGGAAGAGTTAGGGCTGCATGGGATTCTGGGTATTTGTTCTGTTGGGTTTATGTTGTGTTACGGTGCGGATGTTCTCCCGAAATGTGTTTGTCATTCTTGTTTGGTGTGGGTTCACAGTGTGGCGCACAATAAGAGTGTTAAAGTTGTTTATATCGCCACCCTCAGTGTGATCTGTATGGCTGTTGATGAAGTATGCCTTGCTGTCACTTGAGCAGACGCCGCATACAACATGTGACTGGGCCGGCACGCTGTTTGTTGGATGAAACAACTGGTTGTAGAGGACGCTAAATGCAGTGCCATCACGGCACGCCCTCAATATTGTTGTCCTGGTGAAAATCAGAGAATGTTTGCCCCGGGAGAGGCAGTGAAATCCGGAAGTCTACCGGAAAAATCGGGAGGGTCGGCAAGTATGCAGCTGAGCCGCATCAGAGTGGTCAAAGAGCCGCATGCGACTCTGGAGCCGCGGGTTGCCGACCACTGAGCTATTCCATTGTACGTTAGCATCAAGCTAACAGCATTAGAGCCAACTTTCATCCTGCATAATTGTATTGCTTTTTTCAGTTTATTATTATTAATTTAACATAATTCCTACATGTATGAGCACTTAATGTGTATATATAATGTACTTTCTTCATTGTGCTTAGTTTAAAGTGACTTTGTGGAGAATATCAACAACACTATTTTTAAATTAATTAATTACAATAAGCAGCAACAATTAAAAGTGCATAAAGAACACAGTCTACCAAGTCAAGTAAGTAAGTTATTATTACTAACTAACAACACATATGTTTTTTTAAAACATTTGTTTAGCTTTAAAAAAAAAAAGTATATGCATCAATGCAAATCAAAATGATCATGATGTCATATGTATGTATATATATATATATATACATATATATATATATATATACATATATATGATGTCATTGACCACGCCCCCAATCCCCACATATATAGTGACAATCTAGGGGAAACTCGGGTTGACCTCATACCAATATTTTGGTGCCGGTACCAAAATGTATTTCGATACTTGTCTAAATAAAGGGGACCATAAATAATTTCATTGTTGGCTTTATTTTAACAAAAAATCTTAGGGTACATGAAACATATGTCTATTATTGTAATTTAGTCCTTAAATAAAATGTTGAACATACTAGACAACTTGTCTTTTAGTAGTAAGTAAACAAACAAAGACTCCTAATTAGTCTGCTGACGTATGCAGTAACATATTGTGTCATTTATACACCTATTATGAGGGACAAACTGTAAAAAAGGATTATTAATCCGCTTGTTCACTTACTGTTGATATCTGCTTACTTCCTGTTTTAACATGTTCTAGCTACACTTCTGTTAAAATGTAATAATCACTTATTCTTCTCTTCTTTGATACTTTACATTAGTTTTGGATGATACCACACATTTAGGTATCGATCTGATACCAAGTATCATTTATAAAGTCATATTCAAATCTCATGTGACTTTATAAACATAATATGAATTTTTTTAAAAAGGAAAAAATATTTATCATAGTAATCATAGTAGTATCGACTATATACGCTATTGTACTTGGTATCATTACAGTGGATGTCAGGTGTAGATCCACCCATGGCGTTTGTTTACATTCAGGAGCGCTAGCTTGCCGTTAGCGGTGAGCTATTGTATCCTCCTACGGTGTGTAGTGAAGCATGTTTAGCTATTCCTCGTCCTCCAGTGATAATGATACTTGTAAGAAACTTACTTTATTTGTCGCCATGGAGGCCAGGATTAGTGATTTAGATCCATCCGCCAACTGCGGGTGAATGTTAGCTGCTAGCTAGCTGGCCATGTCTTAAAGCACCTCTTCCTGAGGGTATTTCAGTGTTATAACTTCACCTTTATCTTTACTTTTTACACCAAAATGCATCCGTTTTCCCGTTTCTGTCCACACACTGTGTCTGCTTGTAAGTACTCCGTGTGTGTGCGCTGCCAAACATGCTCCTCTGCTCGTAAAATAAGCAAAGTCCCTAGGTCATGCCCGTTAAATTATTATTTTTTCAACCGATTCAAACCATTCCATCTTCTACACATTCCACCATCCTGGAAATTCAAACAACCATTTTTCCAAGTTAAAAACAATTCCAGAATTTTCCAGAATTCCTGCTTTTCGAAAGCCCTATTTCCACCCTTTTTTCTGTCGACTACTCCATTTTTCAACGCATTTCAACAGTTTCACCGTCCAAACATTCCTCTTTAACAGGACAAAAACAAAGTTGTTTTTTGAACTGGAAAAATTCCCGGTTTTCCCGAAATTCCAGGAATTCTGTAATACCATTTCTCAATTAAACATGTTACTACTTCAACATTTCTTGACCGATTTGAAAAATTCCAACACCAACCATTTCAACTTATTCAGACCATTCAAGTCTTTTAACATTTTCCGAAAAATTCCCGCTTTTCCCAAAATTTCCATGGAATTCCCATTGAAATGAATGGGACATTTTTCAAAGTTCCACAATTCCCACATTTGTCACCGATTCAAACCGTTCCAACTTCAAACTGTTCAGCCTATTCGGGAACCGCAGGCTTTTTCTCTTGTCAAATTCCAAAAATTCCCAGATTTCCCAGAATTCCAGGTTTTCCGGGACTTTTTTCCCTTTCAAAATGAATTGGCCATTTTCAAACTTCCACCATTTTCACATTTTTCAACTGGTTAAAACCATGCCACCTTCAACATATTCCACTCATCTGGGACATTCGAACTATTATTTTTCCAAGTTCAACAAAATTCAAGGAATTTCCAGGAATTTCCAGGAATTTCCAGGAATTTCCAGAATTCCCGTTTTTTAAAACCCTATTTCGACTCTTTTTTTCTGGCGACTACTCCTTCCACATTTTTCAACACACTTCAACCGTTCCACCGTCAAAACATTCCTCTAATCAGGACATAAAACTAAGTTGTTTTTCGAACTGGGAAGATTCCTGGTTATCCCGAAATTCCAGGAATTCCTTAATACCATTTCTCAATTAAAAATGTTACTACTTCAACATTTCTTGACCGATTTGAAAAATTTCAACACCAACCATTTCAACTTATTCAGAACATTCAAGTCTAAAAGAAATTCCCGCTTTTCCCAAAATTCCCAAATTTCCATGGAATTCCCATTGAAATGAATGGGACATTTTCAAAGTTCCACAATTCCCACATTTGTCACCAATTCAAACCGTTCCAGCTTCAAACTGTTCAGCCTATTTGGGAACCGTGGGCTTTTTCTCTTGTCAAATTCCAAAAATTCCCAGATTTCCCAGAATTCCAGGTTTTCCGGGACATTTTTCCCATTCAAAATGAATTGGCCATTTTTTAAACTTCCACCGTTCCCACATTTTCCAACCAATTAAAACCACTCAATATTGGTATCGGTACAACCCTACATCAAACATTATGTCACTACTGGTCTCACCTTTACTAAAAAATAATGTTAAAAAAAAACTTAAAGTCTTGTCCAGATGTTTACTGGCATATAATATTAAATAACTTTTACTGCAAATGAAAATCGCCTCCAAATATCACTTATCGGCCTCCTTGACTACTAATAATCGGTATCAGTATCAGTCCTGAAAAAGAAGCATATGTTAAAGTTAAAGTACCAATGATTGTCACACACACACTAGGTGTGGTGAAATTATTCTCTGCATTTGACCCATCACACTTGATCACCCCCTGGGAGGTGAGGGGAGCAGTGAGCAGCAGCAGTGGCTGCGCCCGGGAATCATTTTTGGTGATTTAACCCCCAATTCCAACCAAACCAAATGGCTCCCATTTTTATAGTCTTTGGTATGACTCGGCCGGGGTTTGAACTCACAACCTATCGATCTCAGGGTGGACACTTTAACCACTTTGTTGATGTAAAGCGGAAGATATAAACATCCCATCAGTCTTTATCCCAGTGAGAGCAGACATTGTACAGTAAGTGATTGCTTTATTATGTTTGTATATCTTGTTTAGCACTTAGCAATACTGCTACATGATGCTTATTTTTGGACTAAAGCTGCATCTGTTTAGCACACAGCTTCTAAAACTTATAGATCATCCTCCTTATATTCATGCTCAAAAATATTAGTTTCTGGATCATCATGGGTCTCAAAGTAGTCTTTGTTGTCTCTCATCAAGTCTGCCATGATTAGTCGTCTTGTTGTTGTTGAAGGGAAAGTGAACGTTGTGATGCGTCTGTGAAATAAATACGCTGTCGTATGCTTAAAATGATCAAAATATGTAAATATTACATGTTATTATGAATGTTACTAGATACTACATATATACTTACAGCGTGTATATGAAATCTTGATGGTTTTCGGACGTTTTTTAGAGCACTTTATAGACGGAATAGAGCAACTCTAATTGGCTTCGTTGTTAGCTGACTCTTGCTAGCGTTTATTTACGATTTAGAATGCATTAAAAAAAAGAAAACACGTGTTCTTGTCTTACATAAGGATTGTGAATTAAAAAAGTTAAATTACCTATGATTGTCACACACACACAAGGTGTGGCAACATTATTCTCTGCATTTGACCCATCACCCATGTTCACCCCCTGGGAGGTGAGGGGAGCAGTGAGCAGCAGCGGTGGCCACGCCCGGGAATCATTTTTGGTGATTTAACCCCCAATTCCAACCCTTGATGCTGAGTGCCAAGCAGGGAGGTAATGGCTCCAATTTTTTATAGTCTTTGGTATGGACACTCTAACCACTAGGCCACTGATATGTTCTTGACCAATTGCCAGTGTTGACACAAAAGTGCAGCGTTCAACACGCATCAAGCGTGCTCGGACGCAGCAAATTGCACTGTTACACAATTCTGCTTGGCATGCAACTCATGTGACCTTTAACGACTCTGCTGATTGGCAATTAGCTCCTTAGGGAGAAGGCAGGATGCTTAATTGGTTGAGATGTGCACTCATTTCACATTTTCCCCGTGATTCTTCTCCACGTGTTTTATTGACTCTCCTGCGGGTGGATTCTTTAAGAGAGCTCCAAAGAATGATGCTTCCCCCCCCCCCCCACCAAACATGTACATTTTTCTTTCTCAGGACAAAACCGATCGATTCATGTTATCACTCTCAAGACGGCACCGATCCTTTTTGACACCAGCAGCACAAAGTCTGGCACTGTCCCAACATATTTATTGAGGTTTACGGTCTTTGTCTAATACCGCTTGGCTCCAGGGACGACTGAAGCCTGCTGCGCGCGGTGATGAGCAGCCTCTCAGTTTCCATAGCAACACCCTAACGCAGTCAGTCTCCATGGCAACTAACAATGGCATTAGCTGATTCAGAAAATGCTCATATCAGAGGGATGGATTGTTTTGTCATGGATTGCCAAAATTGATGAAGGAAGTCAGGAATGACCGCCCCCTCCCCCGACTGGTCCTGTCTACGTTCCTGTCCTGGAACCACAATCGGGTCTTGCGAGCGCCTACAATCCATCCAACCTTTGACCTTTATGTGCCAGTGATTGGCCATCACATTAAAGGGGAACTGCACTTTTTTTTTTTAAAACATTGTCTATCATTCACAATCCTTATGTAAGACAAAAACACGTTTTTCTTTTTTTTAATGCATTCTAAATCGTAAATAAACGCTAGCAAGAGTCAGCTAGCAACAGAGCCATTTAGAGTTGCTCTATTCCGTCTATAAAGTGCTCTAAAAACGTCCAAAAACCTTTAAGGTTTTATATACATGCTGTAAGTATATATGTAGTATCTAGTAACATTCATAATAACATGCAACATATTTTGACCACTTTAAGCATACGGCGGCGTATTCATTTCACAGACGCATCACAACGTTCACTTTCCCTTCAACAACAACAAGACTACTAATGATGGCAGACTTGATGAGAGACAACAAAGACTTCTTTGGAACAAATGATGATCCAGAAACTTCTATTTTTGAATATAAGGAGGATGATCTACAAGTTTTAGAAGCTGTGTGCTAAACAGATGCAGCTTTAGTCCAACACTAAGCATCATGTAGCAGTATTGCTAAGTGCTAAACAAGATATACAAACATAATAAAGCAATCACTTACTGTACAATGTCTGCTCTCACTGGGATAAAGACTGATGGGATGTTTATATCTTCCCCTTTACATCAACAATTCATCATAATCCTCACAAAGGGTTTAAAATGTTTTAATATTTTTGTGTCTTTCTCGCCATGGCCGAGTGGTTAGAGTGTCCGCCCTGAGATCGGTAGGTCGTGAGTTCAAACCCTGGCCGAGTCATACCAAAGACTATAAAAATGGGAGCCATTACCTCCCTGCTTGGCACTCAGCATCAAGGGTTGGAATTGGGGGTTAAATCACCAAAAATGATTCCCGGGCGCGGCCACCGCTGCTGCTCACTGCTCCCCTCACCTCCCAGGGGGTGATCAAGGGTGATGGGTCAAATGCAGAGAATAAATTCGCCACACCTCGTGTGTGTGTGACAATCACTGGTACTTTAACTTTTTTAATTCACAATCCTTATGTAAGACAAGAACAGGTGTTTTTCTTTTTTTAATGCATTCTAAATCGTAAATAAACGCTAGCAAGAGTCAGCTAACAACGGAGGCAATTAGAGTTGCTCTATTCCGTCTATAAAGTGCTCTAAAAAACGTCCAAAAAAAAAAGTTTTATATTCACGCTGTAAGTAGACATGTAGTATCTAGTAACATTCATAATAACATGTCATATTTACATATTTTGATCATTTTTAAGCATCACAACGTTCACTTTCCCTTCAACAACAACAACACTACTAATCATGGCAGACTTGATGAGAGACAGCAAAGACTACTTTGGAACAAATGATGATCCAGAAACTTCTATTTTTGAGCCTGAATATAAGGAGGATGATCTACAAGTTTTAGACGCTGTGTGCTAAACAGATGCAGCTTTAGTCAAACACTAAGCATCATGTAGCAGTATTGCTAAGTGCTAAACAAGATATACAAACATAATAAAGCAATCACTTACTGTACAATATCTGCTGTCACTGGGATAAAGACTGATGGGATGTTTATATCTTCCCCTTTACATTAACAATTCATCATAATCCTCACAAAGGGTTTAAAAAAAGTGTCTTTTTTTGTGTCTTTCTCGCCATGGCCTAGTGGTTAGAGTGTCCGCCCTGAGATCGGTAGGTCGTGAGTTCAAACCCCGGCCTAGTCATACCAAATGGGACCCATTACCTCCCTGCTTGGTACTCAGCATCAAGGGTTGGAATTGGGGGTTGAATCACCAAAAATGATTCCCGGGCGCGGCCACCGCTACTGCTCACTGCTGCTTCTCACCGCTGCTTCTCACTGCTCCCCTCACCTCCCAGGGGGTGATCAAGGGTGATGGGTCAAATGCAGAGAATAATTTCGCCACACCTCGTGTGTGTGTGACAATCATTGGCACTTTAACTTTTAACTTTAATCTCCGGGTCTAAGTTGGATGTCAAAGTTGACCAACTTGTGGGTTTTTGTTCACAACCTTCTACTATCCAGGTGAGAGGCATGATTTATCATCTACAATTAACTTTCACCAACTCAGAGGCGATGCAGGAGATCAATATGTCAATATAGCAGCATAAGCTAGTTAGCTATGCTAAAAATAGTTAGTCTGTGTTCGCACTTATAATAACAATATCACTAATACTAGTTAATATCCAGTTCACGACATGTAAATGGAGTATTGTTGGCACTTTTTGGATGTTTCTTTTAGAGGACTTGATGGGCATAATAGTGTACTCCCATTATCTGCATTGTTAGCCACCTCTTACTTGCCATATTTTACAACTTAAAATGCTTTTTTTTTTTTTTTAAAACAGAAAGCGGTTGTGATTTTGGTCTACAGAATCTAACTAAAAACTAAGGTTTTGGGCGTTGTTTTCTCTAAACGTATACATTTGTCTAAATATATAAAAATCTAATCTGCGGGAGAGAATTCCTCTGATATTTTAATTTTTTTTTTGAGCGGTCAGCTTGAAGCGTCCCTCTGTCTCGGACTCCCTCGTCATCATGCGACATGAGTTACTGTTATGATTTTACTTCCTGGTTTCCATGACCCGCCTTATCTTGCCTCTGATTGGCCAGTCCGTAATGTTCCGCCCTAACCTTAGCCAATTATGACTCATCATAGGAACACCAACCAATCATCGTGATGTTCGCATTCATCCAGCTCATTGGAATTTATTATATATTTATGTTGTTTTTTTTTTGGCCTTTTTCTCTCTTTGTAAGTTATAGCTTTGATGTAAGCTACCTCGCTACATGGCTGTAAAATTAGATAAGCTACAGCAGGGGTTACCAACGCGGTGCCCGCGGGCACCAGGTAGCCCGTAAGGACCAGATCAGTCGCCCGCTGGCCTGTTCTAAAAATAGCTCAAATAGCAGCACTTACCAGTGAGCTGCCTCTATTTTTAAAATTGTATTTATTTTCTAGCAAGCTGGTCTCGCTTTGCTCGACATTTTTAATTCTAAGAGAGACAAAACTCAAATAGAATTTGAAAATCCAAGAAAATATCTTAAAGACTTGGTCTTCACTTGTTTAGATAAATTCATTTATTTTTTTTACTTTGCTTCTTATAACTTTCAGAAAGACAATTTTAGAGAAAAAATACAACCTTAAAAATGATTTTAGGATTTTTAAACACATACCTTTTAAATTCCTTCCTCTTCTTTCCTGACAATTTAAATCAATGTTCAAGTACATTTTTTTTTATTATTGTAAAGAATAATAAATACATTTTAATTTAATTCTTCATTTTAGCTTCTGTTTTTTCGACGAAGAATATTTCTTCAAACTTATGATTAAAATTCAAAAAAATTATTCTGGCAAATCTAGAAAATCTGTAGAATCTAGTCTTTTGAGTTTCTTTTAAAATGTTTATTCTGGAAAATCTAGAATAATGATTTGTCTTTGTTAGAAATATAGCTTGGTCCAATTTGTTATATATTCTAACAAAGTGCAGATTGGATTTTAACCTATTTAAAACATGTCATCAAAATTCGAAAATTAATCTTAATCAGGAAAAATTACTAATGATGTTCCATAAATTATTTTTTTATTTTTTTCAAAAAGATTAAAATTAGCTAGTTTTTCTCTTCTTTTTTTTTTGGTTGAATTTTGAATTTTAAAGAGTTGAAATTGAAGATAAACTATGTTTCAAAATTTAATTTTCATTTTTTTCGTGTTTTCTCCTCTTTTAAAATGTTCAATTAAGTGTTTTTTCACCATTTATTCTCTACAAAAAACCTCCCGTAAAAGGAAAAAAAATGTACGAAAGAATGACAGACAGAAATACCCATTTTTTTTTATATATATAGATTTATTTATTTAGCTATTCTTGTTTAAATCACACTTACATGTAACTTACAAATGACAATATATTTATTTATTTATTTAAGTGTGTATCAAACTGGTAGCCCTTCGCATTAATCAGTACCCAAGAAGTAGCTCTTGGTTTCAAAAAGGTTGGTGACCCCTGAGCTACAGGAAGAGCTAGATAGATAGCTAGATAGATAGATAGATAGGTCTTTATTGTCATTGCACAAGTACAGCGAAACTTTGTTTTCAGCACAAACCTGTTCAAGATTAGACAAACAAACAGTGTACAGGGTTACAGAACAGGAACGCTGATGGGTCGCCATAAGGTGCCCCGTAAAAGATAAGAAAAAGGTAAAACGCTGGGGAAAAAGACGAGTAAAAAATACAATCTAGACTGGGCTCCTAAGGGGGCCCAGTCTGGAGTGGGAAAAAACCTCCATGCAATGCACACATAAACATGTTACATTTAATCACGACAAACTCGCAACGGATGGGCGGGGAGTTGGGGTCCTGGAGGTCAACTGCTGCTATGAAGCGCTGCTATGAAGCACTGCCATCCGACCATCACCTCGAGGGGAAACAAGCGGTGGTGAAGGCGTGGGGTGGGGGAAGGCGAGTGTGTGCGTGTGTGCCCAATTGTCTTGGGTGTGATGATGTAATGTTTTTTATAGACTGAGGCCGATCTGCGAAAGTTCGACTCCAGGTGTCGTTGAGGAGGTAGGGAGGTCAAAGGTGTCCTAGAAGGTGTTTTTCAGAACAGCCTGGTCCTGTTTTCACAGCATCAAGGCCATTCGAGAGAGTCAAATCGTAGATTAGGATGCTTGTTTTCCGCGAGCAGACATTACAATGACTTGTCTGTTCTATTCGTCCATGCTGGCTGCTCTCAAATTCAGAAGCAGTCGTCCAGAAACTAGCTAAGCTACCGCCAAGCTGCAGGAAAATGTAGTTAAGCTACGTAGTTTAGCGCCATGTGGCTTCTTACTGCATCATGCACGTGAAACTGTCATGGAAAATGCTTCCTCAGACTGGATTCCTTCACTCAGCTGAGTGGCGGCTCTTGGAAAGGAGACGAGGGAACATAAAACAATGTGCCGCAACGCAGCGGACGACTGCAGCCAGCAAATCAAAGAGAAGGAGAGCCGGCAGACAACATGTGTAGGAGGGTGTGTGTGTGTGTGTGTGTGTGTGTGTGTGTTCTGGCAATGCTTACTTAATGGGGACATCGCTCTGTTTACACAGTCACCTTTAGGGGACCTCTGACTGTATGGGGACAAAAAAACAGGTCCCCTAAAGGGAAACCTTTTTAAATGATAGTCAGATCCATTCTGAAGATGCCTAAGTCATACTTGCCAACCCTTCCGGATTTTCCGGGAGACTCCCGAAATTCAGCGCCTCTCCCGAAAACCTCCCGGGACAAATTTTCTCCCGAAAATCTCCCGAAATTCAGGCGGAGCTAGAAGCCACGCCCCCTCCAGCTCCATGCGGACCTGAGTGATGTCAGGTGCGCAACACCACGTAAATCGTTGGCCAACCAAAAAGTAACCCCAGTACACTATAGCCAACATTCACCAGGAGATGGCAACAGACAAACATAGATCACTATTACATTCCTCCCCTTTTAGAAATGTATAGAAGTTACTCAAAACAAATAAACAACCCAACCAAAAAATGCAGCAGCTCAATTAAAAAACTGTACTTAAGCCACATTCTTTTCTTTTTTTTTTAGTACTGAACTCTTAACCCTCATTTGTAAAAAATAACATGCTTATTATACAAACAGTATTTGTACACCTTCAACACAGATTGTTATACTGTCTTCAGAGATTCCGTTTTTTTTGGTGGTACTCGAAACCTTTCTGGGTACCTGTGAAAGGGTGTTCAGCATGGTTGGAAAAATAGTGACAGAGAATAGAACAAGGATGGACAATTCAACCCTTAACTCAACAATGAGTAGATGAGTGTTATGTGTGTGTATATGTGTAATTAAATGAACACTGAAATTCAAGTATTTCTTTTATTTATATATATATATATATATATATATATATGAAATACTTGACTTGGTGAATTCTAGCTGTAAATATACTCCTCCCCTCTTAGCTAAATGGCTTCCATTGGGAGAAATGAAGAAAGCCTTAAAGGGGAACATTATCACCAGACCTATGTAAGCGTCAATATATACCTTGATGTTGCAGAAAAAAGACCATATATTTTTTTAACTGATTTCCGAACTTTAAATGGGTGAATTTTGGCGAATTAAACGTCTTTCTATTATTCGCTCTTGGAGCGATGACAACGTGACGTCACATCGGGAAGCAATCCGCCATTTTCTCAAACACCGAGTCAAATCAGCTCTGTTATTTTCCGTTTTTTCGACTGTTTTCCGTACCTTGGAGACATCATGCCTCGTCGGTGTGTTGTCGGAGGGTGTAACAACACGAACAGGGACGGATTCAAGTTGCACCAGTGGCCCAAAGATGCGAGAGTGGCAAGAAATTGGACGTTTGTTCCGCACACTTTACCGACGAAAGCTATGCTACGACAGAGATGGCAAGAATGTGTGGATATCCTGCGACACTCAAAGCAGATGCATTTCCAACAATAAAGTCAAAGAAATCTGCCGCCAGACCCCCATTGAATCTGCCGGAGTGTGTGAGCAATTCAGGGACAAAGGACCTCGGTAGCACGGCAAGCAATGGCGGCAGTTTGTTCCCGCAGACGAGCGAGCTAAACCCCCTGGAT
Source organism: Nerophis lumbriciformis (assembly GCF_033978685.3). Taxonomy (NCBI): domain Eukaryota; kingdom Metazoa; phylum Chordata; class Actinopteri; order Syngnathiformes; family Syngnathidae; genus Nerophis; species Nerophis lumbriciformis. The sequence goes on from NC_084560.2 coordinate 9,590,040, forward strand.
GTCTTGGCTCACACCGTCCCTTATGCCACCGAAGATGATCAAGAGAAGAATATCGACCCTAGCTTCCCTGGCCTGCTGACATCAACTCCAAAACTGGACAGTTTAGCTTTCAGGAAAAGAGCGCGGATGAGGGTATGTCTACAGAATATATTAATTGATGAAAATTGGGCTGTCTGCACTCTCAAAGTGCATATTGTTGCCAAATGTATTTCATATGCTGTAAACCTAGTTCATAGTTGTTAGTTTCCTTTAATGCCAAACAAACACATACCAATCGTTGGTTAGAAGGCGATCGCCGAATTCGTCCTCGCTTTCTCCCGTGTCGCTGGCTGTCGTGTCGTTTTCCTCGGTTTCGCTTGCATACGGTTCAAACCGATATGGCTCAATAGCTTCAGTTTCTTCTTCAATTTCGTTTTCGCTACCTGCCTCCACACTACAACCATCCGTTTCAATACATGCGTAATCTGTTGAATCGCTTAAGCCGCTGAAATCCGAGTCTGAATCCGAGCTAATGTCGCTATAGCTTGCTGTTCTTTCCGCCATGTTTGTTTGTGTTGGCATCACTGTGTGACGTCACAGGAAAATGGACGGGTGTATATAACGATGGTTAAAATCAGGCACTTGATGGGTAAAATTTTGAAAAAAACTTCGAAAAATATAATAAGATTTTTAATGGTTTTAATCATTCTGAAATTGTGATAATGTTCCTCTTTAATAGACTGATTTAACAGCAACAGAGCGTTGGAAATCTTCCTAAAGGACCGATCAAAACAGATTTGGGGCAGAAACCCTGAGTAGTCCGAGCTTAAATGTACTTATGATGAATCTAACAAGGAATAGTTGGCAGAAAACCCCTCAAATAAATGTTTAAAGTCACATTTGAGTGGAATCAATTTCAATCAATCAATCAATTCAATCCTTTTGTTTTTTTAACCACTTTTCTTACACAGCTGCTGCAACAAAAGTGCTTTACACTTATTTAAAAGGGAAAAGAAAACACACTGCACCTTTGACCAGGGTTTCCTCTGGGGTTGTACGGTATACCGGTACTAGTATAGTATTGCAGTACTAATGAATCAAAAACGGTACTATACCCTGTTTGAATTATTGACCGTTTTCATTCTTAAATTTTTTTTTTTTCAAAAACAAACTATGTATCGCTAATTATTTATTTTTCAAATACTAAAACTGGTATTTTATGAGCAATTAAATTAGCCAACAGACGGAGACTTGACGTGCAACTCCATTGCAGTAGCCTAAACACACAAAACAGGAACAGGAAGAGGCCAGGAAAGACACAATCTGGATTTTCCTACAAAAAAGAACATTCTGATAGGCACTTCACTAATTATTTGTGTAAATACTAAATACTGCTATCGTATGTGTATGTATTGTATCTGCTGATGGTGTTCGGTTTTAGTTGTAAAATCAAATCAAATAAAACTAGATGAGGAAATTCCTGAAAGAATTGCGTGTGAATGCTCCAATGCTGACGTTTAACTGAAATCTTGGATTTTTTTTTTAGAATTGTTCAAGTACAGCACACAATTCCCATACAGGCTGAATATTTTGAAGTTGGAACAGTTAGAATCAGATGAAAAATGTGGGAGAATTTTTTTTGAAGATATTCCCATTGATTTCAATGGGAATTTCCCCAAAAATTGGGAATTTGGGGAAGAACGGGAATTTTTTTGAAAATGGTAAAAAAAACCAACATGAATAATTACATGTTAAAATGGTTGGTGTTGGAATTTTTCAAATTGGTCGAGAAATGTTGAAGTAGTAACATTTTTAATTGAGAAATGGTATTAAGGAATTCCTAGAATTTCGGGAAAACCGGGAATTTACAACAACTTAGTTTTTTGCCCTGATTAAGAGGAATGTTTTGACGGTGGAACGGTTGAAGTGCGTTGAAAAATGTGGAAGGAGTAGTCGCCAGAAAAAAGAGGTTTAAAAAAAAACCGGGAATTCTGGAAATTCCTGGAATTTTGTTGAACTTGAAAAAATAATAGTTTGAGTGTCCCGGATGAGTGGAATGTGTTGAATGTGGAATGGTTTGAATCAGTCGAAAAATGTGAAAATGGTGGAAGTTTGGAAAATGGCCAATTCATTTTGAATGGGGAAAATGTTCCGGAAAACCTGGGATTCTGGGAATTTTTGGAATTTGTCAAGGGAAAGCCTGCGATTCCCGAATAGGCTGAACAGTTTGAAGTTGGAACGGTTTGAATCAGATGGAAAATGTGGAGGAGGAGGAGAAGAAGAGGAAGAAGAGGAAGAGGAGGAAGAAGAGGAAGAAGAAGGAGAAGAGAAAGGAGAGGAAGAAGAAGAAAAGGAAGGCGTGGCGAAGTTGGTAGAGTGGCCATGCCAGCAATCAGAGGGTTGCTGGTTACTGGGGTTCAATCCCCACCTTCTACCATCTTCGTCAAGTCCGTTGACACTTCACCCTTGCTCCTGATGGCTGCTGGTTAGTGCCTTGCATGGCAGCTCCCGCCATCAGTGTGTGAATGTGTGTGTGAATGGGTGAATGTGGAAATAGTGTCAAAGCGCTTTGAGTACCTTGAAGGTAGAAAAGCGCTATACAAGTATAACCCATCAAGAAGAGGAAGGGGAAGAAAAGTAAGAAGAAGGAGGAAGAAGAAGGAGAAGAAGAAGAAGAGGAAGAGGAAGAAAAAGAAGAAAAAGAGGAAGAGAAAGAAGAAGAGGAAGATGAAGAAGAAGAAGAAGAAGAAGAAGAAGAAGAGGAAAAGGAAGAGGAAGAATAAGAAGAGGAAGAAGAGGAAGAGGAAGAAAAATAAAAAGAAGAAAAAGATGAAGAAGAAGAAGAAGAGGAAGAAGAAGAGGAAGAGGTGGAAGACTAAGAGGAAGAAGAGGAAGAGGAAGAGAAGAGGAAGATGAAGAAGAAGAAGAAGAGGAGGAAGAAGAAGAGGTAAAGGAAGAGGAAGAATACAAAGAAGAAGAAAAGGAAGAGGAAGAAAAATAAAAAGAAGAAAAAGAGGAAGAAAAAGAGGAAGATGAAGAAGAAGAAGAAGAAGAAGAAGAAGAAGAAGAAGAGGATGAAGTGGAAGGCTAAGAGGAAGAAGAGGAAGACTAAGAGGAAGAGGAAGACTATGAGGTAGAGGAAGAAGAAGAGGAAGAGGTGGAAGAGGAAGAAGAAGAAGAAGAAGAGGAAGAAGAGGAAGAAAAAGAAGAAGAAGAAGAATAGGAAGAAGAAGAGGAAGATGAAGAAGAAGAGGAAGAAGAAGAAGAAGAGGAAGATGAAGAAGAAGAAGAGGAAGAGGAAGAGGAAGAAAAATAAAAAGAAGAGGAAGAAGAAGAAGATGAAGAAGAAGAAGATGGAGAAGAAGAAGAAGAAGAGGAAGAAGAAGAAGTGGAAGACTAAGAGGAAGAAGAGGAAGAAGAGGAAGAGGAAGACTAAGAGGAAGAGGAAGACTAAGAGGAAGTAAGAGGAAGAAGAAGAGGAAGAATAAGTGGAAGAGGAAGAAGAAGAAGAGGAAGAAGAAGAAAAAGAGGAAGAAGAAGAGGAAGAGGAAAAAGAAGAAGAGGAAGAGGAAGAAAAAGAAGAAGAAAAATAGGAAGAAGAAGAAGAGGAAGAAGAAAAAGAAGAAGAAAAGGAAGAAGAAGAGGAAGAAAAGGAAGAGGAAGATGAAGAAAAAGAAGAAGAAGAAGAAGAAGAAAAAGAAGAAGAAGAAGAGGAAGAAGAAGAGGAAGATGAAGAAGAAGAAGAAGAAGAAAAAGAAGAGGAGGAAGAAAAAGAAGAAGAAGAGGAAGAAGATGAAGAAAAGGAAGAAGAGGAAAAAGAAGAAGAAGAAGAAGATGAATAGAAAGAAGAAGAAGAAAAACCATATGTGTGAATGCTTTGGAACATTCACACAATAAAAGGCAGATTGTGATACACGTCACAATAAAAGTGTTTGAACAAAAAGATATATTCCTGCTGTTGAAGGACACATGCACTCATGACTTGTGTACACCTGCACGCTGACATGGTGATGACATGGTGATGGCATGGTGATGACATGGTGATGACATAGTGATGACATAGTGATGACATGGTGATGACATAGTGATGACATGGTGATGACATAGTGATGACATAGTGATGACATGGTGATGACATAGTGATGACATGGTGATGACATGGTGGTGACATGGTGATGGCATGGTGATGACATAGTGATGACATAGTGGTGACATAGTGATGACATGGTGATGACATAGTGATGACATGGTGATGACATGGTGGTGACATGGTGATGGCATGGTGATGACATAGTGATGACATAGTGGTGACATAGTGATGACATGGTGATGACATAGTGATGACATGGTGATGACATGGTGATGACATAGTGATGACATGGTGATGACATGGTGATGACATAGTGATGACATAGTGATGACATGGTGATGACATGGTGATGACATGGTGATGACATGGTGATGACATAGTAATGACATGGTGATGACATAGTGATGACATAGTGATGACATGGTGATGACATAGTGATGACCTAGTGATGACATGGTAATGACATGGTGATGACATAGTGATGACATAGTGATGACATGGTGATGACATAGTGATGACATAGTGATGACATAGTGATGACATGGTGATGACATAGTGATGACCTAGTGATGACATGGTAATGACATGGTGATGACATGGTGATGACATAGTGATGACATGGTGATGACATGGTGATGACATGGTGATGGCCAATTCTAATCACTAAAACAGCATCCATCATTCATGCAAGTGACTTTTGTCTGCGAGTCAACCTCCCAGCAGCTGTAATTGCAGTTGCAGCAACAGGACGGGATTCAACGCTCCCTCAGGAAATGGCGTCTAAATTACGGCCGTGCGAAGAGATTGCACACGAGAGGATGCTGGTGTGCTGATGCTTGCTCAAAGGCAAGGTCAACGTGCTCATGTTGGATTATTTGCATGGTCAGCTGCAAGACTAAGGGATTTTTGGTGGGGTTCTTTGTTCCTTGACAATCACTGACAGCTTGATGTGATGTGATGAAGTCACCTCTCAGCCAATCAATGAAGCTCACTGTGAGACCGCCGTGTCACCGCCTGTGCCAACACTAAAGGAGGGTGCTGGAACCTACTACTGCTCAGTCATGTGACCGTCTATGTGACAGTATGGAAACTTAAAGGGGAACTAAACCTTTTTTTAATTTTTATTTTGCCTATCATTCAGTATTAGTGATATTGTTATTATAAGTGCTTACGCAGACAGACTATTTTGGCCAGGATGCTGCTATATTGACATATTGAGCTGCTGCATCGCCTCAGAGTAGGTGAAAGTTAATTCTAGATGATAAATCATACCTCTCACCTGGATAGTAGAAGGTTGGGGACATAAACCCACAAGTTGGTCAACTTTGACATCCAATTTAGACCCGGAGATGGCAGAAAAGACAAAAAAAAAAATTGTTCAACCCTTTGTGAGGATAATGATGAATTGTTGATGTAAAGGGGAAGATATAAACATCCCATCATTCTTTATCCCAGTGAGAGCAGACATTGTACAGTAAGCGATTGTTTTATTATATTTGGATATCTCGTTCAGCACTTAGCAATACTGCTACATGATGCTTAGTGTTTGAAAAAAGCTGCATGTGTTTAGCACACATTTTTTTAAACTTGTAAATCCGGGGTGTCAAACTCAAATACAGAGTGGGCCAAAATGTAAAACTGAACAAAGCCGCGGGCCAAAGTTGAACAAATTAACTTTTTAATAGGGACCCAAACAAGTTTTGCATTGAATATTGAACAAGCAAGGCTTATATAACTTTATAGTGACATGCAAAATCCAGTTTCAAATAATAATAATAATAATTAAAAAATATCAATGGCATATCAAATACAATTTAATTAAAAATTGAATGCCTCTTTTCTATTCGCAGCCTTCTGAGGTAAATATCAACATTAACTTTTTCCACAGGCTAATAAATTAGAAAATAAAATAACAATGAATAAACCAACCATTCAGGACTTTAAACTGCTCAGTTTGCAACACACTGATCTAATCTGATGTGCCCAAACCAGATACCTGCCATCTTTTCTTGGATGCTAGTTCATTAATATCGGGGCTCAGGCTTTGAGCTGAGGCAACCTTCATTATCCAACGAAGGTGTTCATCAGTCATTATATCTCGTAATCCACCCGGACCAAAGTCTTGGGGGCGTGCCTTAAAGGTACTGCCTTTAACGTCCTCTACGAGCTGACGTCACGTCCGCTTTTCATCCCTTCTAACGACGTGCCCGCCCAGTCACAAGATATGTGCGGCTTCTGTACGCACACATACGTGAATGCAACGTATTCTTGATCAACAGCGATACAGGTTACACTGAAAGTGGCCGTATAAACAACTTTAACACTGTTAGAAATATACGCCACACTGTGAATCCACACCAAACAAGAATGACAAACACATTTCGGGAGAACATCTGCACCGTAACACAACATAAACAGAACAGAACAAATACCCAGAACCCTTTGCAGCACTAACTCTTCCGGGACGCTACAAAATACACCCCCCGTTACCACCAAACCCTGCTCCCCGCCCCCACACACACACACCTTGTAGCGTCCCGGAAGAGTTAGTGCTGCAAAGGATTCTGGGTATTTGTTCTGTTGTGTTTATGTTGTGTTACGGTGCAGATGTTCTCCCGAAATGTGTTTGTCACTCTTGTTTGGTGTGGATTCACAGTGTGGCGCATATTTGTAACAGTTTTAAAGTTGTTTATACGGCCACTTTCAGTGTAACCTGTATCGCTGTTGATCAAGAATACGTTGCATTCACGTATGTGTGCGTGCAGAAGCCGCACATATCTTGTGACTGGGCCAGCACTCGTTGGACTGGATGAAAAGCAGACGTGACGATTTTCGGGAGGGGCACTGAATGCGGTGTTACCGCGGCACCGCCGCTGTATATAATTGGCTCTAGTGTTAATTTGATATCGCCTCAAGGGCCAAGTGAAATTACACGGCGGGCCAAATGAGTTTGACACCCATGTTGTACATCATCCTCCTTATATTCAAGCTCAAAAATAGAAGTTTCTGGATCGTCATTTGTCCCAAAGTAGTCTTTGTTGTCTCTTATCAAGTCTGCCATGATTAGTAGTCTTGTTGTTGTTGAAGGACAAAACAAACGTGATCTGTATGTGAAACTAACATGTAGTTTGTGATCTGTATGTGAAACTAATACGTAGTTTGTGATCTATATGTGAAACTAATACACCACCCTATGCTTAAAATGATCAAAATATGTAAATGGTACATGTTATTATGAATGTTAATAGATACTACATATATACTTACAGTGTGTATATACAACCTTGATTGAGGTTTTTGGATGTTTTTTTAGAGCGCTTTGTAGGTGGAATAGAGCATACTTGCCAACCTTGAGACCTCCGATTCCGGGAGGTGGGGGATGGGGGGCGGGGCGGGGGCGTGGTTGGGGGCGTGGTTAAGAGGGGAGGAGTATATTTACAGCTAGGATTCACCAAGTCAAGTATTTCATATATATATATATATATATATATATATAAGAAATACTAAGTCAAGTATTTCATATATATATATATATATATATATATATATAAATAAAAGAAATACTTTCAGTGTTCATTTATTTACACATATACACACACATAACACTCATTTACTCATTGTTGAGTTAAGGGTTGAATTGTCCATCCTTGTTCTATTCTCTGTCACTATTTTTCGAACCATGCTGAACACCCTCACTGATGATGCATTGATGTGTGGCACGCAAAAAGTGTTTTCATCAAATGCACTAGATGGCAGTATTGTCCTGTTTAAGAGTGTCACAACATTGCTGTTTACGGCAGACGAACTGCTTTACGGTAGACAAAACGTGACGCTGTTGTTGTGTGTTGTTGCCTGGGAGGACGTTCATGAAACTGCCTAACAATAAACCCACATAAGAAACCAAGAACTCGCCCTCGATCATTCTACAGTTATAACATGATTGGGCAGGTACGCTGTTTATTTTGTGTGCCTGAGTTTCGGGAGATTTTCGGGAGAAAATTTGTCCCGGGAGGTTTTCGGGAGAGGCGCTGAATTTCGGGAGTCTCCCGGAAAATCCGGGAGGGTTGGCAAGTATGGAATAGAGCGACCCACAATAGCTCCATTGTTAGCTGACTTTTGCTAGCGCTTATTTAAGATTTAGAATGCAAAAAAGAAAAGAAAAACTTCTTGTCTTCTATAAGGATTGTGAATTTCGCCTTTAAAGGGGGTGATATGTGTTCCTGTACTGCATTATTCACAGACAAGAAATACTTAGATGCACTTTTTATTCAAATTATTTCCATGCAAGTAAAAATCATTTAACATGTAATAATTTCCACAAATAAATTCCTCCTCAAGTACACACCTTACCTTAAAAAGTGGTAAAAGGATATGATGAAACAATCACTTCTGGTGCAAAGGTTTATTCTGTTAAATGAACATTGTTGCTAAAAATGAACATCTTCTCGCTGTGGTATTTAGTCGTAGCTTTATTTTGAAGGACGTACAACAATGTTCATATTGGAAAAAATATGACAAGTCATCGATTTTAGGTACAATGAATCATTTCAAAGCTGTTGTGTGTAGTGAGTCCCATATGGATTAAGTGTGTGTGTGTGTGTGTGTGTTTGTGTGCAACACAAGACGTGCAATCTGGATGACATTCAAGTGTTTGCTGAGGTTGTGTTTCACTGCTGCCATGTAAATATGTATTTATGTAATAATTACACTCTCAAAGAGGACAAGTGTTGACTTTACATGGAGGTTTGTATGATCTGACGTTTTTTTTTTACCACAGCAGGTCAAGTGTGTCACGTCAAAACATAGGGATGAAAAAGCACTGCCGTTTACAGGTAAAAAACCCCGTTTCCATATGAGTTGGGAAATTGTGTTAGATGTAAATATAAACGGATTACAATTATTTGAAAATCCATTTCAACCCATATTCAGTTGAATATGCTACAAAGACAACATATTTGATGTTCAAACTCATAAACTTTTTTTTTTTTTTGCAAATAATCATTAACTTTAGAATTTGATGCCAGCAACACGTGACAAAGAAGTTGGGAAAGGTGGCAATAAATACTGATAAAGTTGAGGAATGCTCATCAAACACTTATTTGGAACATCCCACAGGTGAACAGGCTAATTGGGAACAGGTGGGTGCCATGATTGGGTATAAAAGTAGATTCCATGAAATGCTCAGTCATTCACAAACAAGGATGGGGCGAGGGTCACCACTTTGTCAACAAATGCATGAGCAACTTGTTGAACAGTTTAAGAAAAACCTTTCTCAACCAGCTATTGCAAGGAATTTAGGGATTTCACCATCTACGGTCCGTAATATCATCAAAGGGTTCAGAGAATCTGGAGAAATCACTGCACGTAAGCAGCTAAGCCCGTGACCTTCGATCCCTCAGGCTGTACTGCATCAACAAGCCACATCAGTGTGTAAAGGATATCACCACATGGGCTCAGGAACACTTCGGAAACCCACTGTCAGTAACTACAGTTGGTCGCTACATCTGTAAGTGCAAGTTAAAACTATCCTATGCAAGGCAAAAACCGTTTATCAACAACACCCAGAAACGCCGTCGGCTTCGCTGGGCCTGAGCTCATCTAAGATGGACTGATACAAAGTGGAAAAGTGTTCTGTGGTCTGACGAGTCCACATTTCAAATTGTTTTTGGAAACTGTGGACGTCGTGTTCTCCGGACCAAAGAGGAAAAGAACCATTCGGATTGTTATAGGCGCAAAGTGTAAAAGCCAGCATGTGTGATGGTATGGGGGTATTAGTGCCCAAAACATGGGTAACTTACACATCTGTGAAGGCACCATTAATGCTGAAAGGTACATACAGGTTTTGGAGCAACATATGTTGCCATCCAAGCAACGTTACCATGGACGCCCCTGCTTATTTCAGCAAGACAATGCCAAGCCACGTGTTACATCAACGTGGCTTCATAGTAAAAGAGTGCGGGTACTAGACTGGCCTGCCTGTAGTCCAGACCTGTCTCCAATTGAAAATGTGTGGCGCATTATGAAGCCTAAAATATTGCTTTCGGTCTCCCCTAGAGGGGGGGGTTACCCACATATGCGGTCCTCTCCAAGGTTTCTCATAGTCATTCACATCGACGTCCCACTGGGGTGAGTTTTTCCTTGCCCTTATGTGGGCTTTGTACCGAGGATGTCGTTGTGGCTTGTGCAGCCCTTTGAGACACTTGTGATTTAGGGCTATATAAATAAACATTGATTGATTGATTGATTGAAAATAGCACAACGGAGACCCCCGGACTGTTGAACAACTTAAGCTGTACATCAAGCAAGAATGGGAAAGAATTCCACCTGAGAAGCTTCAAAAATGTGTCTCCTCAGTTCCCAAATGTTTACTGAGTGTTGTTAAAAGGAAAGGCCATGTAACACAGTGGTGAACATGCCCTTTCCCAACTACTTTGGCACGTGTTGCAGCCATGAAATTCTAAGTGAATTATTATTTGCAAAAAAAAAATAAAGTTTATGAGTTTGAACATCAAATATTTTGTCTTTGTAGTGCATTCAATTGAATATGGGTTGAAAATGATTTGCAAATCATTGTATTCTGTTTATATTTACATCTAACACAATTTCCCAACTCATATGGAAACGAGGTTTGTATGATCGGACGTTTTTTTTCCACCACAGCAGGTCAAGTGTGTCACGTCAAAACATAGGGATGAAAAAGCACTGCCGTTTACAAGTAGTACAACTACGACTACTACAGGTTAGTGTTGTCCCCTTACCGATATTTTACCACTACCGGTACCAAAATGTATTTCGATACTTTACTTTTCTAAATAAAGGGGACCACAAAAAATTGCATTATTGGCTTTATTTTACAAAAAAAATCTTAGGATACATTAAAGGCCTACTGAAATGCGATTTTCTTATTTAAACGGGGATAGCAGGTCCATTCTATGTGTCATACTTGATCATTTTGCGATATTGCCATATTTTTGCTGAAAGGATTTAGTAGAGAACATTGACGATAAAGTTTGCAACTTTTGGTCGCTGATAAAAAAGCCTTGCCTGTAGCGGAAGTAGCAGACGAGTAGCGTGATGTCACAGGTTGTGGAGCTCCTCACATCTGCACATTGTTTACAATCATGGCCACCAGCAGCGAGAGCGATTCGGACCGAGAAAACGACGATTTCCCCATTAATTTGAGCGAGGATGAAAGATTTGTGGATGAGGAAAGTGAGAGTGAAGGACTAGAGGGCAGTGGGAGCGATTCAGATAGGGAAGATGCTGTGAGAGGCGGGTGGGACCTGATATTCAGCTGGGAATGACTAAAACAGTAAATAAACACAAGACATATATATACTCTATTAGCCACAACACAACCAGGCTTATATTTAATATGCCACAAATTAATCCCGCATAACAAACACCTCCCGTCCATATAACCCGCCAATACAACTCAAACACCTGCACAACACACTCAATCCCACAGCCCAAAGTACCGTTCACCTCCCCAAAGTTCATACAGCACATATATTTCCCCAAAGTTACGTACGTGACATGCACATAGCGGCACGCACGTACGGGCTAGCGATCAAATGTTTGGAAGCCACAGCTACATGCGTACTCACGGTACCGCGTCTGCGTATCCAACTCAAAGTCCTCCTGGTAAGAGTCTCTGTTGTCCCAGTTCTTCACACCTGTACTCTTGTACAGTGTTCCACGCTCTGACGAAAGATTGTACGCCTCCTCTTTTCTTTGGACTGTCCCTGATTACATGGCAACAACTGTTTCTAAGGGAGGGGGGTCGTAAACAGCCATCGCTTTTTGGTTACAGAACAGTTCAAAGAAAAGGTCGGTTCAAAGAAGAGGTCGTAAAAGAGTTCAAAGAAGAGGTGCCTGGAACTCAGGCAGATCCTGCTTTCTCTCCGCTTTGTAGTTCTTGGGTCAAGACAAAATCTTTCTGTGGATTACAATACATGAAAGAAACAGAACACCTTCATGTTGCTTCCCATCCTACACAGTGGAGTTTTACAAGCCTTCTTCTTGGTAGGATCAAAGACAGCTTTTGTCTTCTCGCAGGGAACTCATGGCAACACAAAGTTTTGTGATAACTTAGATACAATTATTCTGACAATGTTTTTTTTTGTTGCAAGCATTTTTAATCCCTTAGAAATCCATGGCTGATTGTTGCTTCTCGCTTAATTGTTTCCATGGACAGTGTTTGTCATAAAGCAGGGGTGTCAAACTCCTTTTCATTGATTTATTTATTTATTTTATTTCCCTCAGTGGGCCGCTTTTATCAAAGAGTAATATATGAATATATATTCAATATAGACAATATATTTTTTTTACATAAGCTGCAAAAAAAATTATTAAATTTTACTTGAAAAACTGGAAGCTCAATCTTCAGAATATTACAGTAAAGGCTGTTTTTTATTTTATTTTTTACAGCAAATAAAAAAATAGAACAAATGGAATGGAATGGAGAAACAATACCACTGTTTTTAGTGGTAAAATTTAAGCAACAGAGCTGCCAGTTTTTTTTTTAACCGTAAAAATCTTTTAATGTTTTTTAATGTTTTAGTGTTTTACTGTATATGGAAAAAAACAGTACCAAAGTTGATTTTACGGTAAAACAAACTCAGTTGGCGGATTTTAACCGAAAAATCTATTGTCAATTTTACAGGACATTTGATTGATATTTCTCTTGAAAATCATAAGTCAAGCAGATATTGAAGTACAGTATTTATCTTTTTTTTTTTTAAATATATATTTTTGGAATACATGATAATATAATATTTTGATAATATTGAATTGGAAAAGATAGGAAATTGCATGCAGTACAAAAGGGAAAGAACACATTTATTTAGTAAGAAAAGATGAAGCATTTTATTAACGCATATTATTTCCAGGCTTTCGCGGGCCACATAAAATAATGTGGCGGGCCAGATTTGGCCCCCGGGCCTTGAGTTTGACACATGTGTCATAAAGCATCAGGAAAATAGAAAAACAAATGCCCTAAGCCTCATTTACATCATTTTCAATGCTGTGCTCTTCGATCATTCTTAAATGCAAACAGCGTAGTTTCTTCTTGTCACCCATTTTCCTCTTCCTGTAGTTTCCATGACGATGCAAACCGGTAGATGATCACTGATAAGGGTTATTAGCCGACCGTCATTGGTAAAGATATTATCAATAAGAAGCAGAGGGACTTGTGATTCTGCTTGGCTTTTTATATGGAAAGCACAATAATATGCAATATTTTTCCCCAACAATATTTCAAAATGTAGTATTTGATGTAAAGTAATTAAATAGGTCAATACATTACAACAGAATAGATTTTTATGTATTATTATATCTTTTTTATTATCAATGCCGGTTATAAAGACAAAGTCTGCATGTGTCACGGCTGGTTACATCACCTTTATGGCGGCTTTTGTTAGTGTTCTCCGGTATTTTGTGTTACTTCCTGTCCCGTGCTTTTATTTTGGCGGCTTTTCCGGTTTTGTTGGTGTTTTCCCACGGCTGCTTCACTTCTGTCCCGGAGCATTTCCCCTTAGCTGTCTTCTGTTTGCAATTAAGGCTATTTAAGTTGATCCTTTTTCTACCTTGGTTGTCGGGACATTGATGATGAGTTTTTATCGATTCTCTATTCCCTGGTGGCCATAGACGATCCTGTTTGATGCCAAGCGCAAGTCAATGCTCCACATTTCCTGTAAGTGTTTTGCATTTTATATTGTTTTTGTCATACACCGAAAAATTTACAGTTGTTGATTTGTGGTAAAAAACCAAAAACAAACTGGCAGCTCAGGTGCCAAAATTTACTGTAAAATATTTATTTTTATTTATTCAGTAAAAAAAAATTGTTTTTTAATTTTACAGTAAAATTCTGGCAACTGAGCTCCCTTTACTAACCATGAAAACAGCAGTACAGTTTTTATATTTACAGTAATATACACAAAAATTTGAGGTGAAATTATTGCAATTTACCATATTTTTTTTACATTTTAGTTTAAAAAAAAAATCTACTAATAAAATGCATAAAACAATTGAGTAATACTAGTGTTCACAGTTAGAAGCGGCCCTCTGGGGCCAAACATAACTGCGATGTGGCCCTCAGTGAAAACGACTTTGACACCGGTGCATTAAAAACATCCAGAAAAAAGTCAAATCTTAGACATGCAATACAACAACATAACAAGCATTACAAACATTGGTAGGTCAATGCCAAAACGGCACCGCAGTTTATTACAGTAAAAAAAGTACTGTTTTTTTTTAATTTAGAGAAAAATGCTGTAAAAACCACTGTCAATTTCACAATTTGACCATGAAATCTATTGCTACTTTTGAAAATTACACAATTGGATGGATAACTTGCTTTGAAATCATTATTAGTAGTATTTATTTCTGTTTAAAAAATGGTTTATATGTTTGATCATATATTTTTGCATAATTAGACAATAATTAAGTTATCATTTACGATTGCATGGAGTATATGTACATTTTTTCCTCCCAAAATGGAAAGAAAGAATACATTTAGTAAGAAAAGTTACAGTATTTTATTGATACATATTATTTCCAAGCTTTCGAGGGCCAAAAAAAAAGAAGTGGTGGGCCACATCTGGCCCCCAAGCCTTGAGTTTGACATCTGTGTTTAAAGAGATCTCCTGATCTTGCTAGCTGCACAACAAGTTTACCTTCGGGTACTTATAAAGCAACCGAAACTCATGAGATAAATATTTGTACAGTTTGCTGTTGTGGAGAATGCATATATGTTTAAGAGTACTTTCTTTATTCATAGTCATGTTTAAAACAGCTAGTGTTTTTCCATTTCTATTTTTTCATTTTATGTCCGCAAGTAAACTGTGTGTGTTACCTTGAAGGCTTGCAATGTAGGAGTTGGAGTACTCCCTTATATCTTATCTGTAGTAGAACAATGAGCCTGTATTCCTTTCTGGAGAGGGTGGGGCCTGTTTGCGTATTCAAGAAGTTGTCTCTTCCTGTTTGAATGTTAGACCATCCCGAGATGACGGTACGACTGTGTTGATGTGGGCTGGTCTCCTGAAGCTTCAGTAAAACATGATAATTGTCAAGACTAGGACTTTGGCGTGGTTTGTTCTCCCGAGGTGCAAATGATTTGGACCATATGTGGCGTGAAGGGGAATACATGATTTATTTTACACTATAACTACAAAACAAGGAAGTAAACAAAAGGCGCGCACAAGGGCGGAAGTACAAAACTTGACTATAAACACAAAACTTGCACAAGGGCAGAAACTATGAACAATTAAACAAAACTTGCAAACGATGGCATGAATAAAGAAAACTTACTTGGACATGTCATTAAGTGCGCAGAGGTTAACCGAGTGTGACAGGGGTATGAAGAGCATAAATGTGGGGATGTCACCAGAAAGACAAACTAAAAAACAATGAACTACTACAGACATGATTAACGAAAACAGGTGCGTGACTCAAAACGTGAAACAGGTGCGTGACGTGACAGGTGAAAACTAATGGGTTGCTATGGTGACAAACAAGAGTGCACAATGAGTCCAAACATGGAACAGGTGAAACTAATGGGGTAATCATGGAAACAAGACAAGGGAGTGAAAAGCCAGAAACTAAAGAGTCCTATAACTAAACAAAACATGACTTAAAACAAAACATGATTACACAGACATGACAATAATATTCCTATTCTGTCTTGATGGTCCTTCTTACTCTGCATACTGTATATGTCATCTGAAAGAACTAGGGATTGACCAGTGACTTTAATTCCCTGAGAGGTAGACTGGTCAGACGCAACACAGTCCATGCTTGCTGTATTTGACCTTGTTTTGTTAGATTCCCTGTTTCCCTGGCTGTTTCTGTGCATTGTAAAAAAAAAAATTCTGCAAAAAAACGGTCATCTACTGGCTGCCAGACGAAAACCATAAAATTAAAGTAAAAACACTGTAAACCAAATAATGATCAAAAACATTATATTTACAGAAATTTTCATGAAACGTTTTGCGGAAAAATATCGTAATTTTACAGATTTTTACTAAATTATTAAGATCAACCACCTTTTAATAAAGTGACGATGCAAACAGTTCTGCAGAAAAACACCTTTATTCTACAGAGTTTTTCCAAATTATTACGATAAAACCCCTTTAATGAAGTGACAATGCTGGGAGTTCCACAGAAATATACCATTATTTTACAGATTTTTTCTGAATTGTTAAGATCAACCACCTTTAATAAAGTGACGATGCAAACAGTTCTGCAGAAAAATACCTTTATTCTAGTTATATTGTTAGTATGGACATAGACTTTTATATAACAAGCTACATATTTAATGAAACAATTCTGCAGAAAAATACCCTTTGTTCTAGTTAGATTGTTAGTATGGACATAGACTTTTGTATAACAAGCTACATATTTAATGAAAGATAATTACTGTAATTTTACATGAATTTGAAAGTAATTTAAAAAAACAGAAAATGCTATGTATAATTAATTTGGTATTTTTCTGTAAAAAAAATGGAAATATATATAGTTTGTCATTACTGGCATATTACTTAAAGGGGAACATTATCACAATTTCAGAATGGTTAAAACCATCAAAAATCAGTTCCCAGTACCTTATTATATTTTTCGAAGTTTTTTTTTAAATTTTACCCATCACGCAATATCCCTAAAAAAAGCTTCAAAGTGCCTGATTTTAACCATCGTTATATACACCCGTCCATTTTCCTGTGACGTCACATAGTGATGCCAACACAAACAAACATGGCGGAAAGAACAGCAAGCTATAGCGACATTAGCTCGGATTCAGACTCGGATTTCAGCGGCTTAAGCGATTCAACAGATTACGCATGTATTGAAACGGATGGTTGTAGTGTGGAGGCAGGTAGCGAAAACGAAATTGAAGAAGAAACTGAAGCTATTGAGCCATATCGGTTTGAACCGTATGCAAGCGAAACCGAGGAAAACGACACGACAGCCAGCGACACGGGAGAAAGCGAGGACAAATTCGGCGATCGCCTTCTAACCAACCATTGGTATGTGTTTGTTTGGCATTAAAGGAAACTAACAACTATGAACTAGGTTTACAGCATATGAAATACATTTGGCAACAACATGCACTTTGAGAGTGCAGAGAGCCCAATTTTCATCAATTAATATATTCTGTAGACATACCCTCATCCGCGCTCTTTTCCTGAAAGCTGATCTGTCCAGTTTTGGAGTTGATGTCAGCAGGCCAGGGAAGCTAGGGTCGATATTCTTCTCTTGATCATCTTCGGTGGCATAAGGGACGGTGTGAGCCAAGACATCCAGGGGGTTTAGCTCGCTCGTCTGCGGGAACAAACTGCCGCCATTGCTTGCCATGCTAGCAAGGGCCTTTGTCCCTGAATTGCTCACACACTCCGGCAGATTCAATGGGGGTCTGGCGGCAGATTTCTTTGACTTTATCGTTGGAAATGCATCTGCTTTGAGTGTCGCAGGATATCCACACATTCTTGCCATTTCTGTCGTAGCATAGCTTTCGTCGGTAAAGTGTGCGGAACAAACGTCCAATTTCTTGTCACTTTCGCATCTTTGGGCCACTGGTGCAACTTGAATCCGTCCCTGTTCGTGTTGTTACACCCTCCGACAACACACCGACGAGGCATGATGTCTCCAAGGTACGGAAAACAGTCGAAAAAAAACGGAAAATAACAGCTGATTTGACTCGGTGTTTGAGAAAATGGCGTATTGCTTCCCGATGTGACGTCACGTTGTGACGTCATCGCTCCGAGAGCGAATATTAGAAAGGCGTTTAATTCGCCAAAATTCACCCATTTAGAGTTCGGAAATCGGTTAAAAAAATATATGGTCTTTTTTCTGCAACATCAAGGTATATATTGACGCTTACGTAGGTCTGGTGATTAGAGATGCGCGGTTTGCGGACACAACCGCAAAGTCCGCGGATTATCCGCGGGTCGGGCGGTTGAAATAAAAAAAAATTAGATTTTATCCGCGGGTCAGGTCGGGCGGTTGAAATAAAAAAAAAATTAGATTTTAAATAGATTCAGGCGGGTGGCAGTTAAACCAATTCGGAAATATATATACATAGTTAAATGTTGTTACCCACATACGAAAAACGAGCTGGCACCTGCAGCATATGCCACAACAGAAGAAGAAAAAAAAAAAGAGATGGACACTTTTACGGAGCGGAGAAGGGACGCCTCGCCGGGTCCGGGACCGAGGCCCCTTCCCCCGAGAGGGCCCCACCGGTAGCGGTAGCTGAGGTGATCCGCGAGAAGGGCCCGACGCACATCCAGGGTCACCACCGCGCCCACCGCACCGACACCCCGCCTCGTCCGCCTTCGCCGCGGCCGGCGTCACGCGCAGCAGGTAAGCAGCTTACCTGCCCGACACCCCCGTTGCCGGGGGCTCGTAACAGGGGTCACTCCGCGCGCAGTGCGCTCACGAAAGGGGTGGGGCTCACCCTGGTGAGCCGAGTGGGCCACTTTTGGTAAGCAGAACTGGCGCTGCGGGATGAACCGAACGCCGGGTTAAGTCGCCCGATGCCGACGCTCATCAGACCCCAGAAAAGGTGTTGGTTGATATAGACAGCAGGACGGTGGCCATGGAAGTCGGAACCCGCTAAGGAGTGTGTAACAACCCACCTGCCGAATCAACTAGCCCTGAAAATGGATGGCGCTGGAGCGTCGGGCCCATACCCGGCTGTCGCCGGCAGCGAGAGCCGCGAGGGATAGGCCGCGACGAGTAGGATGGCCGCCGCGGTGCGCGCTGAAGCCTCGGGCGCGAGCCCGGGTGGAGCCGCCGCGGGTGCGAGGGACATCGCACCTCCACGCGCTTGGAGGTGCGCTCAGCGCGGCTCCCAGATGATTGCGCACTGGTGTGCGTCTGGGCCGTGACAGCGTGGCACGCATTGAATGTCTCTGCTGCATTGGATCAGTCTCCTATCTTTAACAGGCAAAAGCTTTATAACCTCACTAATGCCTTGCATCGTCTATATTAGATATATAACAACGGGCGGGTGCGGTTTTGATTAAATGTTAGAAACGGGTGGATGGCGGATGGTTGACGACTTTTGTGATGCGGTTGCGGATGAAATAATTGCCTATCCGCGCATCTCTACTGGTGATAATGTTCCCCTTTAAAATAACAGGCGGATTGTTTATTTCCAGATAATGTCTTCAATTCTACAGTTTTATAAACTATTTAAAAAAAATTGAAAAATTACAATAGAAATTTAGAGTAAATTAACCATAAAAATAGGATTTTTTTTTTAATAGTGTGTTTGTTTTCATTAAATGTTCATTTTTATACACATTTGTTCCTCTTGTTTTATTAATGCATTTTTGTGTTCGAACCCCACAATTATTGCTGGTAAACATCCGTCTTCAATGTTGTTGACGTTAATTCCACCCACTGAGACTGCATGAATTCAGCCACCTGCCGCTCTGTGGAGCTAATGTCCAGTCCCCCGGGCTCCACCCCCCACAGTTGGGGGCCCCAGCATAGATGCGGGGCTACATGTTGAGCCCTGTCACATTACATCATGATCCTAGAATATTGTTCCAGTTCCTAACTCACCTATTTCTCTGTCCTTTCCATCGTTTTGAACTCCAAGTAACTTGACCTCCTCAACCAGCTGCATGGTTGTTACCTGTTGTTAAATTGCTGCCACCTACGCGGTTAAAAACTCCAACGCTCTTTTAATCCTCTCGCTTTCCTCAGCAGCGAGCGCCTTCGCTGGCCCCGTGTTAATCCTGGCTGTTACTGCGGTTTTGCTTATGCTGCTATGTTGACATGTTGAGCTGCTGCATCGCCTCTGAGTTGGTGTAAGTTAATTCTACAAAACCCAAAACCACACTTAAATAAAAACAGAATACCATTATTTGCAAATCCCTTTCAACTTATATTCAATTGAATAGACTGCAAAGACGAGATATTTAATGTTGGAGCTGGAAAACTTTAATTTTTGCAAATTTTAGCCAATTTGGAAATTGATGCCTGGAACATGTTTCAAAAAGGCTAGCACAAGTGGCAAAAAAGACTGAGATAGTTGAGGAATGCTCATCAAACACTTATTTGGAACAGCGCACAGGTGAACAGGCTAATTAGGAACAGGTGGGTGCCATGATTGGGTATAAACATCATTCTCAAACAAGAATGGGTCGAGGGTCACCACTTTGTCAACAAAGTGGGATTTCACCATCTACGGTCCGTAATATCATCAAAAGGTTCAGGGAATCTGGAGAAATCACTGCACGTAAGCGATGATATTACGGACCTTCGATCCCTCTGGCGGTACTGCATCAAAAAGCGACATCAGTGTGTAAAGGATATCACCACATGGGCTCTGGAACCCTTCAGAAAACCACTGTCAGTAACTACGGTTGGTCGCTACATCTGTAAGTGCAAGTTAAAACTCTACTATGCAAAGTGAAAGCCATTTATCAACAACACCCAGAAATGCAGCCAGCTTCGCTGGGCCCAAGCTTATCTAAGATGGACTGATGCAAAGTGTAAAAGTGTTCTGTGGTCTGACGAGTCCACATTTCAAATAGTTTTCTTTTGAAACTGTGGGATCGCGTCCTCCGGAACAAAGAGGAAAAAACGATCCGGACTGTTATAGGTGCAAAGTTGAAAAGCCAGCATGTGTGATGGTATGGGGGTGTATTAGTGCCCAAGACATGGGTAACTTACACATCTGTGAAGGCGCCATTAATGCTGAAAGGTACATACAAACCCCGTTTCCATATGAATTGGGAAATTGTGTTAGATGTAAATATAAACGGAATACAATGATTTGCAAATCATTTTCTACCCATATTCAGTTGAATATGCTACAAAGACAACATATTTGATGTTCAAACTCATAAACTTTATTTTTTTTTGCAAATAATAATTAACTTAGAATTTCATGGCTGCAACACGTGCCAAAGTAGTTGGGAAAGGGCATGTTCACCACTATGTTACATGGCCTTTCCTTTTAACAAAACTCAGTAAACGTTTGGGAACTGAGGAGACACATTTTTGAAGCTTCTCAGGTGGAATTCTTTCCCATTCTTGCTTAAAGTTAAAGTTAAAGTACCAATGATTGTCACACACACACTAGGTGTGGCGAGATATTCTCTGCATTTGACCCATCACCCTTGATCACCCCCTGGGAGGTGAGGGGAGCAGTGGGCAGCAGCGGTGGCCGCGCCCGGGAATCATTTTGGTGATTTAACCCCCAATTCCAACCCTTGATGTACAGCTTAAGTTGTTCAACAGTCCGGGTGTCTCCGTTGTGCTATTTTAGGCTTCATAATGTGCCACACATTTTCAATGGGAGACAGGTCTGGACTACAGGCAGGCCAGTCTAGTACCCGCACTCTTTTACTATGAAGCCACGTTGATGTAACATGTGGCTTGGCATTGTCTTGCTGAAATAAGCAGGGGCGTCCATGGTAACGTTGCTTGGATGGCAACATATGTTGCTCCAAAACCTGTATGTACCTTTCAGCATTAATGGCGCCTTCACAGATGTGTAAGTTACCCATGTCTTGGGCACTAATACACCCCCATACCATCACACATGCTGGCTTTTCCACTTTGCGCCTATAACAATCCGGATGGTTCTTTTCCTCTTTGGTCCGGAGGACATGACGTCCACAGTTTCCAAAAACAATTTGAAATGTGGACTTGTCAGACCACAGAACACTTTTCCACTTTGTATCAGTCCATCTTAGATGAGCTCAGGCCCAGCGAAGCCGACGGCATTTCTGGGTGTTGTTGATAAACGGTTTTCGCCTTGCATAGGTGAGTTTTAACTTGCACTTACAGATGTAGCGACCAACTGTAGTTACTGACAGTGGGTTTCTGAAGTGTTCCTGAGCCCATGTGGTGATATCCTTTACACACTGATGTCGCTTGTTTATGCAGTACAGCCTGAGGGATCGAAGGTCACGGGCTTAGCTGCTTACGTGCAGTGATTTCTCCAGATTCTCTGAACCCTTTGATGATATTACGGACCGTAGATGGTGAAATCCTTAAATTCCTTGCAATAGCTGGTTGAGAAAGGTTTTTCTTAAACTGTTCAACAATTTGCTCACGCATTTGTTGACAAAGTGGTGACCCTCGCCCCATCCTTGTTTGTGAAAGACTGAGCATTTCATGGAATCTACTTTTATACCCAATCATGGCACCCACCTGTTCCCAATTTTCCTGTTCACCTGTGGGATGTTCCAAATAAGTGTTTGATGAGCATTCCTCAACTTTATCAGTATTTATTGCCACCTTTCCCAGCTTCTTTGGCACGTGTTGCTGGCATCAAATTCTAAAGTTAATGATTATTTGCAAAAAAAATGAATATGGGTTGAAAATAATTTGCAAATCATTGTATTCCGTTTATATTTACATCTAACACAATTTCCCAACTCATATGGAAACGGGGTTGTCCCGATCCTGATATTTGTGTTTCGATACTTTTCAAAATAAAGGGGACCACAAAAAATGCCATTATTGGCTTATATTTCAACATAAAATCTTATGATATATTAAACATATGTTTCTTATTGAAATTAAATAATAATGTATGGAGTAAATATGTTGAAAATACGAGACAACTTGTCTTTTAGTAGTAAGTAAACAAACAAAGACTCCTAATTAGTCTGCTGACGTATGCAGTAACACATGTCATTTTATTTTGTCAACATTATTCATCTACTTGTTCATTTCCTGTCATCTGCTTGCTTCCTGTTTTAACATGTTCTATCTACACTTCTGTTCAAATGTATTATTCTCTTATTCTTCTCTTCTTTGATACTTTACATTAGTTTTGGATGGTACCACATGTTTAGGTATCGATCTACATGTCCTGTAAATGTATAATGTATTTATATTATTCACATGTGAATAATGCTCTTTAATAGACTGTATTTATATTATTCACATGTGAATAATGCTGTATAATAGAATGTATTTATATTATTCGCATGTGAATAATGCTGTATAATAGACTGAATTTATATTATTCACATGTGAATAATGCTGTATAATAGAATGTATTTATATTATTCACATGTGAATAATGCTGTATAATAGACTGTATTTATATTATTCACATGTGAATAATGCTGTATAATAGACTGTATTTATATTATTCACATGTGAATAATGCTGTATAATAGACTGTATTTATATTATTCACATGTGAATAATGCTGTATAGTAGACTGTATTTATATTATTCACATGTGAATAATGTTGTATAATAGACTATTTATATTATTCACATGTGAATAATGCTGTATAATAGACTGTATTTATATTATTCACATGTGAATAATGCTGTATAGTAGACTGTATTTATATTATTCACATGTGAATAATGCTGTATAATAGACTGTATTTATATTATTCACGTGTGAATAATGCTGTATAGTAGACTGTATTTATATTATTCACATGTAAAAAAATACCCAAGTGTTTATTGTCTATTGTGAGCGAACTGTGGCGCTAAATTTCCCCCAGGGATCAATAAAGTACTTTCTATTCCATTCTATTCTATTCTATTCTATCTGATGCCAAGTAGTTACAGGATCATACATTGGTCATAATTAAAGTTCTCATGTGTCCAGGGACACATTTTATAAAAATAATGACAAAAGATTTTGACACACAAAAAAAAAAAAAATCCATGTAATCATTGTAGTATCGACTACACACGGCCCTTGTACTTGTTATCGTTACAGTGGATATTTGTATAGATCCACCCATAGCGGTTAGCTATTATATCCTCCCATGGTGTGTAGTGAAACATGTTTATATAATACTTGTAAGAAACCTACTT
Source organism: Nerophis lumbriciformis (assembly GCF_033978685.3). NCBI lineage: Eukaryota > Metazoa > Chordata > Actinopteri > Syngnathiformes > Syngnathidae > Nerophis > Nerophis lumbriciformis. The sequence continues at coordinate 9,613,921 of NC_084560.2, forward strand.
TATATGTCGCCATAGAGACGAGGATTAGTAATTCAGAAGTAGCTAAAACACTGTGGCGGGACGTTAGCTGCTAGCCATGTTTCAAAGCATCAGTGTCTTTACCTCCACCTATATTGTAAGTTTTAAAGCCAAAATACGTCCATTTACCCTCTTCTGTCTCCACACTGTTTCCGCTTGCGAGTGCTCCGTGTGTGTGTGTGTGTGTGTGTTGACTCACCAGCAATGTTTATGAATAAAAAAAAAAGCACGGGTATTTTTCAAAGGCGGTGTAGTACCTTTTTGAATTCATTAGTACGGCTCCAGTATATTGTACAAGCCTATAACTACCATCGACTTATTACTACTTTCTCCTCTCAGCCTCTACCTCATCCTCTCTCCATCTGTCCTGGAGATTTGCTCTCTGTTTGTGTGTGTGTGTGTGTGTGTGTGTGTGTGTGTGTGTGTGTGTGTGTGTGTGTGTGTGTGTGTGTGTGTGTGTGTGTGTGTGTGTTCTTGTATTGATACCCTTCTTGAGACATCAACAAGGAAAAGTATCTTCCATATGAGGAGGTGTGAACAAGTGATGACATAAATTATGGTCCCAATAACATTGCATCTAATAGAGAATGTCTCATTTGCACCCTTGGTGGTGAAATCTATCAAAATGAGGGTAGTCCCAAAAAGGAGGGATTTTTTAAATTGACTCTGTGTCGCTTTTAAAAGTGCTCCCCCTCTGGTCAACATATGAAATAACAGTGTGTGTAAAAATTCGAAGTGCTCCCACTCTGTCCAACATAAGTAATGACAAGTGTGTGTAAGAAATTGAAATGCACCACCTTTGGCCAACATATGAAATAACAAGTGTGTTTAAGGAATTGAAATGCACCCCCTTTGGCCAACATATGAAATAACAAGTGTGTTTAAGAAATTGAAATGCACCACCTTTGGCCAACATATGAAATAACAAGTGTGTGTCAGAAATTGAAATGCGACCCCTTTGGCCAAAATGTATTAAAAAAATAAATATGTATATAGAGACAAACTGTAATAACTTGTAGTAAATAATGAAGATTAAAAACCAATTACAAACAAAAAATAAAAATATTTACCAAAAGCAGTCTTTTTCTCACAATGTGTCAACTTTTTTCTTGTTGCAATATTTTAATGTAAAATTATTACTTTTTATTGCAAAATGGCAACATTTGTCATATAAAATTTCGGCTTTTATCACAATATTGCCTATTTTTTTGTTGTTCTTGTAAAATAGTGACATTTTTCGTGTGAAATTATGACTTTTGTCATAATTCTGCCAAGTAAAATTGCGTTTATTATTATGATACTGCCGACATTTTAAAGTTTTCTTATAAAATTGTGACTTCTGTTGAGTAAAATTATGACTCTTTTCATGAAATTGCCAAAATGTTAAGCTTTTCTTGTAAAATTGCGACTGTTATTGAGTCAAATTCCAACTTTTATCATAATATTTGCCCAAATGTTCAGTTTTTCTTGTCAAATTTTGACTCGCGTTGAGTAAAATTATGAATTTTTATTATAACACTGCCAAAATTCTAAGTTTTTCTTGTGAAATTGTGACCTTTTTCTTGTGAAATTCCAACAAATTTTTCACAACACGCTTTTTTATATTTGCACAGTATGTATATATTATTAATGTTGTAAATAAGATCTTTATACAGTATATCTAGAAAGGCTGGTCCTAAAGAGGTAGGCATTTTTCGGAGGTCTCAAGAAGGTCAGAAATACAAGATTGTGTGTGTGTGTGTGTGTTCTTGTATTGATACCTTTCTTGAGACATCAACAAGGAAAAGTATCGTCCATATGAGGAGGTGTGAACAAGTGATGACATAAATCATAGTCCCAATAATATTGCATGTAATAGAGAATGTCTCATTTGCAACCCTGCTGGTGACGTCTATCAAAATGAGGGTGGTCCCAAAAAGGAAGGATTTTTTAAATTGACTGTGTGTCGCTTTTAAAAGTGCTCCCCCTCTGGTCAACATATGAAATAACAGTGTGTGTAAAAATTCGAAGTGCTCCCACTCTGTCCAACATAAGTAATAACAAGTGTGTGTAAGAAATTGAAATGCACCACCTTTGGCCAACATATGAAATAACATGTGTGTGTAAGAAATTGAAATGCACCCCCTTTGGCCAACATATGAAATAACAAGTGTGTGTCAGAAATTGAAATGCGACCCCTTTGGCCAAAATGTATTAAAAAAATAAATAAATATGTATATAGAGACAAACTGTAATAACTTGTAGTAAATAACAAAGATTAAAAACCAATTACAAACAAAAAATACAAATATTTACCAAAAGCAGTCTTTTTCTCACAATGTGTCGACTTTTTTCTTGTTAAATTGGGAACAATTTTTCACATTGTTTCTGTAATATTGCAATGTTTTCTTGTAAAATTACTACTTTTTAATGTAAAATTATTACTTTTTATTGCAAAATGGCAACATTTGTCTTATAAAATTCCGGCTTTTATCACAATATTGCCTATTTTTTTGTTGTTCTTGTAAAATAGTGACATTTTCCGAGTAAAATTATGACTTTTGTCATAATTCTGCCAAGTAAAATTGCGTTTATTATTATGATACTGCCGACATTTTAAAGTTTTCTTATACAATTGTGACTTTTGTCGTGTAAAATTATGACTCTTTTCATGAAATTGCCAAAATGTTAAGCTTTTCTTGTAAAATTGCGACTGTTATTGAGTCAAATTCCAACTTTTATCATAATATTGCACAAATGTTCAGTTTTTCTTGTCAAATTTTGACTCGCGTTGAGTACAATTATTACTTTTATTATAATACTGCCAAAATTCTAAGTTTTTCTTGTGAAATTGTGACCTTTTTCTTGTGAAATTCCAACAATTTTTCACAACACGTTGTTTTATATTTGCATAGTATGTATATATTATTAATGTTGTAAATACAAATCTTTATATATCTAGAAAGGGTGGTCCTAAAAAGGTAGGCATTATTCTCAGGTCTCAAAAAGGTGAGAAATACAAGAGAGTGTGTGTGTGTGTGTGTGTGTGTGTGTGTGTGTGTGTTCTTGTATTGCTACCCTTCTTGAGACATCAACAAGGAAAAGTAGCTTCCATATGAGGAGGTGTGAACAAGTTAGGACATAAATCATGGTCCCAGTACGGAAAACTATTGCATCTAATCTCTTTTGCACCCCTGGTGGTGAAATCACCAGGGGAGGGATTTTTCAAATTGACTACCGGTATGTGTCGGTTTTAAAAGTGCTCCCCCTCTGGCCAACATATGAAATAACAAGTGTGTGTCAGAAATTGAAATGCGACCCCTTTGGCCAAAATGTATTAAAAAAATAAATACATTTGTATATAGAGACATACTGTAATAACTTGTAGTAAATAATGAAGATTAAAAATCAATTACAAAAAAAAAAAAATTACTAAAAGTAGTCTTTTCCTCACAATGTGTCGACTTTTTTCTTATTAAATTGGGAACTGTAATATTGCAATATTTTCTCGTAAAATTACTACCTTTTTATGTAAAATTATTACTTTTTAATGCAAAATGTGGATATTTGTCATAAAAATTCTGACTTTTATCACAATATCGCCAATGTTTTTTGTTTTTGTAAAATAGTGACATTTTTTGAGTAAAATTATGACTTTTGTCATAATTCTGCCAAGGAAAATTGCGTTTGTTATTACAATACTGCCAACATTTTAAAGTTTTCTTTTAAAATTGTGACTTAAATTACGACTCTTTTCATAAAATTGCCAAAATGTTGAGCTTTTCTTGTAAAATTCTGACTGTTATTGAGTCAAATTCCAACTTTTATCATAATATTGCACAAATGTTCAGTTTTTATTGTCAAATTGGGACTCGCGTTGAGTAAAATGATGAGTTTTATTATAATACTGCCAAAATTCTATGTTTTTCTTGTGAAATTGTGACCTTTTTCTTGTGAAATTCCAACACATTTTTCACAACACGCTTTTTTATATTTGCATAGTATGTATATATTATTAATGTTGTAAATAAGATCTTTATATATCTAGAAAGGGTGTTCCTTAAGAGGTAGGCATTATTTGGAGGTCTTAAGAAGGTATGAAATACAAGAGTGTGTGTGTGTGTGTGTGTGTGTGTGTGTGTGTGTGTGTGTGTGTGTGTGTGTGTGTGTGTGTTAAAGAGAGACGCCACCTGCCACTGCACTCCCAAAGGACTAACGAGCAAATCTGCCTCTCTCTCCTCCTTTCTTCCCTCGCCACCGCTCTTCCCCTTTATCCTCTGTCACTCTCCCAGGACTCGGATGTTATCCTTCCCCCTGAGTCACGGACCGTATCACAGCCAGCCAGGTGAGTCTCTTCGTCTTTTTTTTTTTTAGACCTCTCTTGCACCATGCCTCCCTGCATACGCCATGTGCTGTAGAGATGCTGTGTCACCGTGCTCGGAGATGAGCCCCGCGAGGAAGTCAACTCCCCCCCTCTCTGTTTACATTTCAACCAGATTTGCTTTTGAAGAGATCATTCGGGTTGAATTGCGACGGCAGCCATACTGTAAATATTAAAAATGGAGGAAATATGCATGCATGAGCCATGTAACCGTATGAAGACGTCACATGACAGGTATCATAATTATCATACTTATCGTAGTATTGTTGAATGTGCTCAAAAAGTACTCAAACTTATTTTTTCAGATAACTAAAATATATAAATACACTGCTCGAAAAGACAATATTTGGCATGTTTTGTGTTTCTTATGCATCACTGACAGTGTTTTAGTCCAGGTGTTCTCTCTCAACGTTTCCACTACAGAAGGGCCCGGGGCCCCACTGAAATATGAACAGTGAATTAGTCATTACAGTTTACAACTAGAGATTGGAACAGTTTGAATCAGATGAAAAATGTGGGAGTTGTGGAACTTTGAAGAAATTCCCATTGATTTCAATGGGAATTTCCCCAAAATTTGGGAATTTCGGTAGAAGCGAGAATTGTTTTGAAAATGGAAAAAAAAAACATTAATAAAAATGGTTGGTGTTGGAATTTTTCAAATCAGTCGAGAAATGTTGAAGTAGTAACATTTTTAATTGAGAAATGGTATTAACGAATTCCTGGAATTTCGGAAATTTTTTTAATTTTTCCAGTTCAAAAAACAACTTTGTTTTTTGTCCTGATTAAGAGGAATGTTTTGACGGTGGAACGGTTGAAGTGCGTTGAAAAATGTGAAAGGAGTAGTCGCCAGAAAAAAGAGTCGAAATAGGGTTTTAAAAAAATGGGAATTCTGGAAATTCCTGGAATTTTGTTGAATTTGGAAAAATAATAGTTTGAATGTCCCGAATGAGTGGAATATGTTGAATGTGGCATGGTTTTAATTGGTTGAAAAATGTGGAAATGGTGGAAGTTTGAAAATGGCCAATTCATTTTGAATGGGAAAAATGTCCCGTAAAACCTGGAATTCTGGGAAATCTGGGAATTTTTGGAATTTGTCAAGAGAAAAAGCCTGCAGTTCCTGAATAGGCTGAACAGTTTGAAGTTGGAACAGTTTGAATTGGTGACAAATGATGGAATTGTGGAACTTTGAAAAATGTCTCATTCATTTCAAAGGGAATTTCATGGAAATTTGGGAATCTTGGGAAAAGCGGGAATTTTTTTAGAAATTTTTAAAAGACTTGAATGTTCTGAATAAGTTGAAATGGTTGGTGTGGGAATTTTTCAAATCAGTCGAGAAATGTTGAAGTAGTAACATTTTTAATTGAGAAATGGTATTAACGAATTCCTGGAATTTCAGAAAAAAATTGAATTTTTCCAGTTCGAAAAACAACTTTGTTTTTTGTCCTGATCAAGAGAAATGTTTTGAAAGGCGGAACGGTTGAAGTGCATTGAAAAATGTGGAAGGAGTAGTCGCCAGAATAAAAGAGTCGAAATAGGGTTTTAAAAAAATGGGAATTCTGGAAATTCCTGGAATTTTGTTGAACTTGGAAAAATAATAGTTTGAATGTCCCGAATGAGTGGAATATGTTGAAGGTGGCATGGTTTTAATTGGTTGAAAAATGTGGAAATGGTGGAAGTTTGAAAATGGCCAATTCATTTTGAATGGGAAAAATGTCCCGTAAAACCTGGAATTCTGGGAAATCTGGGAATTTTTGGAATTTGTCAAGAGAAAAAGCCTGCGGTTCCTGAATAGGCTGAACAGTTTGAAGTTGGAACGGTTTGAATCGGTGACAAATGTGGGAATTGTGGAACTTTGAAAAATGTTTCATTCATTTCAAAGGGAATTTCATGGAAATTTGGGAATTTTGGGAAAAGCTGGAATTTTTTTAGAAAATGTTAAAAGACTTGAATGTTCTGAATAAGTTGAAATGGTTGGTGTTGGAATTTTTCAAATCAGTCGAGAAATGTTGAAGTAGTAACATTTTTAATTGAGAAATGGTATTAACGAATTCCTGGAATTTCGGAAAAAATTTGAATTTTTCCAGTTCGAAAAACAACTTTGTTTTTTTTCCTGATTAAGAGGAATATTTTGACGGTGGAACAGTTGAAGTGCGTTGAAAAATGTGGAAGGAGTAGTCGCCAGAAAAAAGAGTCGAAATAGTGTTTAAAAAAAAGAAAGAAGGGAATTCTGGAAATCCCTGGAATTTTGTTGAACTTGGAAAAATAATAGTTTGAATGTCCCGGATGAGTGGAATATGTTGAAGGTGGCATGGTTTTAATTGGTTGAAAAATGTGGAAATGGTGGAAGTTTGAAAATGGCCAATTCATTTTGAATGGGGAAAAATGTCCCGGAAAACCTGGAATTCTGGGAAATCTGGGAATTTTTGGAATTTGTATTGAGAAAAAGCCCGCGGTTCCCGAATAGGCTGAACAGTTTGAAGCTGGAACGCTTTGAATCGGTGACAAATGTTGGAATTGTGGAACTTTGAAAAATGTCCCATTCATTTCAAAGGGAATTTCATGGAAATTTGGGAATTTTGGGAAAAGCGGGAATTTTTTTAGAAAATGTTAAAAGACTTGAATGTTCTGAATAAGTTGAAATGGTTGGTGTTGGAATTTTTCAAATCAGTCGAGAAATGTTGAAGTAGTAACATTTTTAATTGAGAAATGGTATTAACGAATTCCTGGAATTTCGGAAAAAAATTGAATTTTTCCAGTTCGAAAAACAACTTTGTTTTTTGTCCTGATTAAGAGGAATATTTTGACGGTGGAACAGTTGAAGTGCGTTGAAAAATGTGGAAGGAGTAGTCGCCAGAAAAAAGAGTCGAAATAGTGTTTAAAAAAAAAAGAAGGGAATTCTGGAAATCCCTGGAATTTTGTTGAACTTGGAAAAATAATAGTTTGAATGTCCCGGATGAGTGGAATATGTTGAAGGTGGCCTGGTTTTAATTGGTTGAAAAATGTGGAAATGGTGGAAGTTTGAAAATGGCCAATTCATTTTGAATGGGGAAAAATGTCCCGGAAACCTGGAATTCTGGGAAATCTGGGAATTTTTGGAAATTGTCAAGAGAAAAAGCCCGCGGTTCCCGAATAGGCTGAATAGTTTAAAGCTGGAACGCTTTGAATCGGTGACAAATGATGGAATTGTGGAACTTTGAAAAATGTCCCATTCATTTCAAAGGGAATTTCATGGAAATTTGGGAATTTTGGGAAAAGCTGGAATTTTTTTTAGAAAATGTTAAAAGACTTGAATGTTCTGAATAAGTTGAAATGGTTGGTGTTGGAACTTTTCAAATCAGTCGAGAAATGTTGAAGTAGTAACATTTTTAATTGAGACATTGGTATTAACGAATTCCTGGAATTTCGGAAAAAAATTGAATTTTTCCAGTTCGAAAAACAACTTTGTTTTTTGTCCTGATTAAGAGGAATGTTTTGACGGTGGAACGGTTGAAGTGCGTTGAAAAATGTGGAAGGAGTAGTCACCAGGAAAAAGAGTTGAAATAGGGTTTAAAAAAAAAGAAGGGAATTCTGGAAATTATTGGAATTTTGTTGAACTTGGAAAAATAATAGTTTGAATGTCCCAGATGAGTGGAATATGTTGAAGGTGGCCTGGTTTTAATTGGTTGAAAAATGTGGAAATGGAAGTTTGAAAATGGCCAATTCATTTTGAATGGGAAAAATGTCCCGGAAAACCTGGAATTCTGGGAAATCTGGGAATTTTTGGAATTTGTATTGAGAAAAAGCCCACGGTTCCTGAATAGGCTGAACAGTTTGAAGTTGGAACAGTTTGAATTGGTGACAAATGATGGAATTGTGGAACTTTGAAAAATGTCTCATTCATTTCAAAGGGAATTTCATGGAAATTTTGGAATTTTGGGAAAAGCGGGATTTTTTTTTTTTAAATGTTAAAAGACTTGAATGTTCTGAATAAGTTGAAATGGTTGGTGTTGGAATTTTTCAAATCAGTCGAGAAATGTTGAAGTAGTTACATTTTTAATTGAGAAATGGTATTAACGAATTCCTGGAATTTTGGGAAAAAGTTGAATTTTTCCAGTTCGAAAAACAACTTTGTTTTTTGTCCTGATCAAGAGGAATGTTTTGACGGCGGAACGGTTGAAGTGCATTGAAAAATGTGGAAGGAGTAGTCGCCAGAATAAAAGAGTCGAAATAGGGTTTAAAAAAAATGGGAATTCTGGAAATTCCTGGAATTTTGTTGAACTTGGAAAAATAATAGTTTGAATGTCCCGAATGAGTGGAATATGTTGAAGGTGGCATGGTTTTAATTGGTTGAAAAATGTGGAAATGGTGGAAGTTTGAAAATGGCCAATTCATTTTGAATGGGAAAAATGTCCCGTAAAACCTGGAATTCTGGGAAATCTGGGAATTTTTGGAATTTGTATTGAGAAAAAGCCCGCGGTTCCCGAATAGGCTGAACAGTTTGAAGCTGGAACGCTTTGAATCGGTGACAAATGTTGGAATTGTGGAACTTTGAAAAATGTCCCATTCATTTCAAAGGGAATTTCATGGAAATTTGTTTTTTTTGGGAAATGCGGGATTTTTTTTAGAAAATGTTAAAAGACTTGAATGTTCTGTATAAGTTGAAATGGTTGGTGTGGGAATTTTTCAAATCAGTCGAGAAATGTTGAAGTAGTAACATTTTTAAATGAGAAATGGTATTAACGAATTCCTGGAATTTCGGGAAAAAAATAGAATTTTTCCAGTTCGAAAAACAACTTTGTTTTTTGTCCTGATTAAGACGAATGTTTTGATGGTGGAACGGTTGAAGTGCGTTGAAAAATGTGGAAGGAGTAGTCGCCAGAAAAAAGAGTCGAAATAGGGTTTAAAAAAAAAAAAATAGGGAATTCTGGAAATTCCTGGAATTTTGTTGAACTTGGAAAAATAACAGTTTGAATGTCCTGGATGAGTGGAATATGTTGAAGGTGGCATGGTTTTAATTGGTTGAAAAATGTGGAAATGGTGGAAGTTTGAAAATGGCCAATTCATTTTGAATGGGAAAAATGTCCCGGAAAACATGTAATTCTGGGAAATCTGGGAATTTTTTGACTTTTTCAAGAGAAAAAGCCTGCGGTTCCCGAATAGGCTGAACAGTTTGAAGTTGGAACGGTTTGAATCGGTGACAAATGTGGGAATTGTGAAACTTTGAAAAATGCCCCATTCATTTCAAAGGGAATTTCATGGAAATTTGGGAATTTTGGGAAAAGCGGGAATTTTTTTTAGAAAATGTTAAAAGACTTGAATGTTCTGAAAACAAACCCTGTTTTCATATGAGTTGGGAAATTGTGTTAGATGTAAATATAAACGGAATACAATGATTTGCAAATTATTTTTAACCCATATTCAGTTGAATATGCTACAAAGACAACATATTTGATGTTCGAACTGATAAACAGTTTTTTTTTGCAAATAATCATTAACTTTAGAATTTGATGCCAGCAACATGTAACAAAGAAGTTGGGAAAGGTGGCAATAAATACTGATAAAGTTGAGGAATTCTCATCAAACACTTATTTGGAACATCCCACAGGTGAACAGGCAAATTGGGAACAGGTGGGTGCCATGATTGGGTATAAAAGTAGATTCCATGAAATGCTCAGTCATTCACAAACAAGGATGGGGCGAGGGTCACCACTTTGTCAACAAATGCGTTTAGCAAATTGTTGAACAGTTTAAGAAAAACCTTTCTCAACCAGCTATTGCAAGGAATTTAGGGATTTCACAATCTACGGTCCGCAATATCATCAAATGGTTCAGAGAATCTGGAGAAATCACTGCACGTAAGCATCTAAGCCCGTGACCTTCGATCCCTCAGGCTGTACTGCATCAACAAGCGACATCAGTGTGTAAAGGATATCACCACATGGACTCAGGAACACTTCAGAAACCCACTGTCAGTAACTACAGTTGGTCGCTACATCTGTAAGTGCAAGTTAAAACTCTCCTATGCAAGGCGAAAACCGTTTATCAACAACACCCAGAAACGCCGTTGGCTTCGCTGGGCCTGAGCTCATCTAAGATGGACTGATACAAAGTGGAAAAGTGTTCTGTGGTCGGACGAGTCCACATTTCAAATTGTTTTTGGAAACTGTGGACGTCGTGTCCTCCGGACCAAAGAGGAAAAGAACCATCCGGATTGTTATAGGTGCAAAGTGTAAAAGCCAGCATGTGTGATGGTATGGGGGTGTATTAGTGCCCAAGACATGGGTAACTTACACATCTGTGAAGGCGCCATTAATGCTGAAAGGTACATGCAGGCTTTGGAGCAACATATGTTGCCATCCAAGCAACGTTACCATGGACGCCCCTGCTTATTTCAACAAGACAATGCCAAGCCACGTGTTACATCAACGTGGCTTCATAGTAAAAGAGTGCGGGTACTAGACTGGCCTGCCTGTAGTCCAGACCTGTCTCCCATTGAAAATGTGTGGCGCATTATGAAGCCTAAAATAGCACAAAGGAGACCCCCGGACTGTTGAACAACTTAAGCTGTACATCAAGCAAGAATGGGAAAGAATTCCACCTGAGAAGCTTCAAAAATGTGTCTCCTCAGTTCCCAAACGTTTACTGAGTGTTGTTAAAAGGAAAGGCCATGTAACACAGTGGTGAACATGCCCTTTCCCAACTACTTTGTCACGTGTTGCAGCCATGAAATTCTAAGTTAATTATTATTTGCAAAAAAAAAAAAAAAGTTTATGAGTTTGAACATCAAATATGTTGTCTTTGTAGCATATTCAACTGAATATGGGTTGAAAAGGATTTGCAAATCATTGTATTCCGTTTATATTTACATCTAACACAATTTCCCAACTCATATAGAAACGGGGTTTGTAAGTTGAAATGGTTGGTGTTGGAATTTTTCAAACATGTTGAATTGAGAAACGGTATTACGGAATTCTTGGAATTTCGGGATAACCGGGAATTTTTCCAGTTCAAAAACAATTTAGGTTTTTGACCTGATTAAGAGGAATGTTTTGACGGTGGAACAGTTGAAATGTGTTGAAAAATGTGGGAGGAGTAGTCGCCAGAAAAAAGGGTGGAAATAGGGCTTTGGAAAAGCAGGAATTCTGGAAAATCCTGGAAATGTTTTTAACTTGGAAAAATGATAGTTTGAATTTCCAGAATGGTGGAATGTGTTGAAGGTGGAATGGGTTCAATAGGTTGAAATTAGAGATATTATTATTATTATATAGATATTATATCGATTATTATATAGATATTATCGGCCTATACCGTATCTTTCGGAGTATAAGTCGCACCTGCCGAAAATGCATAATAAAGAAGGAAAAAAACATATATAGGTCGCACTGGAGCCCGGCCAAACTATGAAAAAAAACTGCGATTTATAGTCCAAAAAATACGGTAAATGCTTTAAAATGCATTTTTGGGAATTATCGGTATCGGTTTCAAAAAGTGAAATTAATTACTTTTTAAAACGCCGCTGTACGGAGCGGTACATATCCGGTAAAACACGGACGTTTAGTACAGTGTTTTTCAACCTTTTTTGAGCCAAGGCACATTTTTTGAATTGAAAAAATGCGGAGGCACACCAAATCATTAAAAAAACTAAACTCAGTTGACAGTAAAAAGTCGTTGTCGCAATTTTTGGATATGACTTTAAAGCATAACCAAGCATGCATCACTATAGCTCTTGTCTCAAAGTAGGTGTACTGTCACCACCTGTCACATCACACCCTGACTTATTTGGACTTTTTTGCTGTTTTCCTGTGTGTAGTGTTTTACTTCTTGTCTTGCGCTCATAATTTGGTGGCTTTTTCTCTTTTTTTTGGTATTTTCCTGTAGCAGTTTCATGTCTTCATTTGAGCGATATTTCCCACATCTATTTTGTTTTAGCAATCAAGAATATTTCAGTTGTTTTTAAACTTCTTTGTGGGGACATTGTTGATTGTCATGTCATGTTCGGATGTACATTGTGGACGCCGTCTTTGCTCCACAGTAAGTCTTTGCTGTCGTCCAGCATTCTGTTTTTGTTGACTTTGTAGCCAGTTTAGTTTTAGTTTCGTTCTGCATAGCCTTCCCTAAGCTTCAATGCCTTTTCTTAGGGGCATTCACCTTTTGTTTATTTTTGGTTTAAGCATTAGACACCTTTTTACCTGTACACTGCCTCCCACTGTTCCTGACATCTACAAAGCAATTAGCTACCTGTTGCCACCTACTGATATGGAAGAGCATTACACGGTTACTCTGCCGAGCTCTAGACAACACCGACACTCAACAACAACACATCATTTGCAGACTATAATTACTAGTTTGCAAAAAATATTTTTCATCCAAATAGATGAAATTACATAATCTCCCACGGCACACCAGACTGTATCTCACGGTACACTAGTGTGCTGCGGCACAGTGGTTGAAAACCCCTGGTCTAGTATACTCTGGACTGAAGCTGTGCGCCTTCGTTGTTTTTGTAGCTGTTGTTATGAGGCATGTTTTAAAAAAAATAAAAAATAATGCACTTTGTGAAAGTCAAAGTATAGTATTTCCCATAGTTGTAGTGAGTATCAGGATTATCTCAGGGAGGGCATGTCCCAAATTCCAAGCTGCTGTTTAGAGGCATGTTAAAAAAAAAGAATGCACTTTGTGACTTCAATAATAAAAATATGGCAGTGCCATGTTGGCATTTTTTTACATTACTTGAGTTGAAGTTGTTCTCTTATTTTGGAAAACCTTGTTTTTGATTGATTGATTGAAACTTGTATTAGTAGATTGCACAGTACAGTACATATTCTGTACTATTGACCACTAAATGGTAACACCCCAATACGTTTTTCAACTTGTTTAAGTCGGGGTCCACGTTAATCAATTCATGGTAAAGTTACATTGTTTAATGCATCCAGCGGGGCATCACAACAAAATGAGGCATAATAATGTGTTAATTCCACCACTGTATATATCGGTATCGGTTGATATCGGAATTGGTAATTAAGAGTTGGACAATATCGGAATATCGGATATCGGCAAAAAAGCCATTATCGGACATTAGGGATGTCCCGATCCGATATTCTGATCGGATCGGCCGCCGATATTTGCCAAAAAATGCGTATCGGCAAGGCATGGGAAAATGCCGATCCAGATCCAGTTAAAAAAAAAACTCCGCTCCGTGTTTTCCAACGCACCTATTTAAATAATACATTCCCTAATTTCCGTTCAGCATTTTCCAGCACACCTTCAACACATCCACAGGTCTGTGGATTCTCACACAGTTGCTTTTAGCATCTGGCATTACACGACAGGCTCTTGTCACTCTTTCCTGTGTCTCCCTCTCACAGACAGCAAGCGCACCTTCTTACACACGTCACATACTGTCACATCATACGTCACATACTGTCACGTCATACGTCACATACGTATACGTCCTCCCCCAGCAGAGAGGTAGCAGCATGGCTAACGTTAGCTGTGATGCTAGCGCAGCCATGTGACCAACGTTCTCTCTAAGGTGCGCGCTTGTGCAATTAAGCACTGTTTAAACGTCCTCTGCGCATAGCAATTATATGCCACGCACAAAATCAAATAAAAAAATAAGCCTATAACAATTTTCGACACACGGACACGACAGAGAAAACAGTTTTCGTCATCATTGTTCAAATATTGTAACGTCTGTCGAGACGCTTATCTCCATTCGATGCCACACGTCCACAACATCAAAATCCCGAGTCAAAAATTTCCACATCAACACCGTATGAAAAAATTAGCGATTTTTTTAGTTGTGATTTCCTTCTCTGCATGAAAGTTTAAAAGTAGCATATATTAATGCAGTATGAAGAAGAATGTTTTAATGTAGACATGCAAGCCTTGAAAGAACATTTTGAAAATCAAGACTACATTTCCTGCAAATGGGTGCATTTCTACCCTATATTTTAACTTTAGATTTATTCTCATATCAAACTCTTTTGGCTGTCTTTTTGACACTTACATCCGGCGCCCCCCTCCACACCCTGGATTATAAATAATGTAAATAATTCAATGGGATTATCTTGTGTGACGACTGTATTATGATGATAGTATATATCTGATAGTATATATCTGTATCATTAATCAATTTAAGTGGACCCCGACTTAAACAAGTTGAAAAACTTATTGGGGTGTTACCATTTAGTGGTCAATTGTACGGAATATGTACTTCACTGTGCAACCTACTAATAAAAGTCTCAATCAATCAATCAAAACACATAGAATCATCATACTGCTGTGATTATATGCATCAAGTGTTCATTCAAGGCTAAGGCAAAATATCGAGATATATATCGTGTATCGCAATATGGCCTTAAAATATCGCAATATTAAAAAAAGGCCATATCGCCCAGCCCTAGTTTCAATGATGCCATTTCTGTTTGTCATGTATAATTTTGTCTATTTTGTGTTTATCCTTGAATAAACAGGTCAGTTTCTTGTTACCAACCATAGTGTATTATTCAAACTCCCCTAATTCAGCTGGCTAGTTGTTATCAAGAGTACTAAAACCCTTTTCAACATGATTCTGACAACTAAGTAGGCTAAATAACTTTAGACTTTAATACATGCTCGGATAGGCCAGTATCGGTCAGTATCGGTATTGGTCAGTATCGGTATCGGATCGGAAGTGCAAAAACAATATCGGTATCGGATCGGAAGTGCAAAAACCTGGATCGGGACATCCCTATCGGACATCTCTATTTACAACCTTGTCAGATGTTATGAAAGCATGTGTTAATCACAAATATTGTTATTTATTGAACACATTAACATTAGGCTTAGGTCAGCCTGATTATGAAATATTGTCAGTACTGCCACAAGTGGTGGAAAAGTGTGTTACAACGGAGTAACCACAGCTAAGAAATATTTTTTTGGCTGCCTTCTAGGGGGCGCTCGCGGCCCTGGCCCTATGGTTAAGAAACACTGTTTTAGTCTTAGTATTTAATTTAATGTATTATAACATTTTTGGTTTGTACTGTCGCACTTTAAGATGTATTTCAATGAAAACTGCATAACAAAAAAAACTCTATTTTGTTATCAGTGTTAATTTTGTTGACTAGACATATTCGTTTTATAGTTGACGAAAATAAGACGATAACAAAACAAAATATACGCCGACTAAGAAGATAAAGTTAACAGACATGTTAGTCGACGAATAAAAACAAGACAAAAATGTTGACATAAACGAAATCCAATCATGTTTAATTTGGTGTAGTAGATGGGTGGGACAAGTTGGGAATATATCCAATCACAGCTCTTTAACAGTACATCACATGATAAAATCATTCGTCATTGGTGTTTGCATATTGTGGACTACATGTACCAAGTTATATGGCAATCTGAAACGTTTGAAACAGTAGCCTATAGGCATACCTTGGTAAAATGTCTCCTATGTACATTAGGCTGCTAAACATGCTCTACTTATTTTCACCAGTATAAGCATTGCTAGCGTTGGTTTTAGTCTTTGTTTTCTGATAGTACTGACAATAACCATATGATTGCCATTTGTTGTGATATTGTACGCAGGCATGACCTACTTCTTCCTGAAAAAAAGCCTAATTCCTGTGTAAAATGTGTTGGTTAGAGATTTGTTATTGACAAAAAGATCGTCTATTCAGCTATTATGGTCTTTGGTTTGAAGTTCCTTGGAGTAGCCCAGTCATTCGAGCTGGATTCGGCTGCGTATCTGGCAACCTCAGTCAGGGAGAGAGGAAGGGGCCTACAGAATTTTGACCGTGATTGCACTACCATTTTTGGCCACATTATTACATATGGCACCTTTTAAAAGTCATGTTTGATGGTCTCGTTTTGGTCAAAGCAAACATTGATGACGGGAGTTAACTGACATTTTAGTCAACGAACAAAAACAAGACAAAAATGTTGACAAACAAAATCCATCCATCCATCCATCCATTTTCTTCCGCTTATCCGAGGTCGGGTCGCGGAGGAAGCAGCCTAAGTAGAGAAGCCCAGACTTCCCTCTCCCCAGCCACTTCGTCCAGCTCCTCCCGGGGGATCCCGAGGCGTTCCCAGGCCAGCCGGGAGACATAGTCTTCCCAACGTGTCCTGGGTCTTCCCCGTGCCCTCCTGCCGGTCGGACGTGCCCTAAACACCTCCCTAGGGAGGCGTTCGGGTGGCATCCTGACCAGATGCCCGAACTACCTCATCTGGCTCCTCTCCATGTGGAAGAGCACGGCTTTACTCTGAGTTCCCCCCGGACGACAGAGCTTCTCACACTATCTCTTAGCGAGAGACCCGCCACCCGGCGGGGGAAACTAATTTCGGCCGCTTGTACCCGTGATCTTGTCCTTTCGGTCATAACCCAAAGCTCATGACCATAGGTGAGGATGGGAACGTAGATCGACCGGTAAATTGAGAGCTTCTTCTTCACCACAACGGATCGATACAGCGTCCGCATTACTGAAGACTCCGCACCGATACGCCTGTCGATCTCACGATCCACTCTTCCCTCACTCGCGAACAAGACTCCGAGGTACTTGAACTCCTCCACTTGGGGCAAGATCTCCTCCTCAATCTGGAGATGGCACTCCACCCTTTCCTGGGCGAGAACCATGGACTCGGACTTGGAGGTGCTGATTCTCATCCCAGTCGCTTCACACTCGGCTGCGAACCGATTCAATGAGAGCTGAAGATCTTGGCCAGATGAAGCCATCAGGACCACATCATCTGCAAAAAGCAGAGACCTAATCCTGCAGCCACCAATCCAGATCCCCTCAACGCCTTGACTGCGCCTAGAAATTCTGTTCATAAAATTTATGAACAGAATCGGTGACAAAGGGCAGCCTTGGCGGAGTCCAACCCTCACTGGAAACGGGTCCGACTTACTGCCGGCAATGCGGACCAAGCTCTGACACTGATCATATAGGGAGCGGATCGCCACAATCAGACAGTCCGATACCCCATACTCTCTGAGCACTCCCCACAGGACTTCCCGGGGTACACAGTCGAATGCCTTCTCAAGTCCACAAAGCACATGTAGACTGGTTGGGCAAACTCCCATGCACCCTCAAGGACCCTGCAGAGACTATAGAGCTGGTCTACCGTTCCACGACCAGGACGAAAACCACACTATTCCTCCTGGATCCGAGGTTCGACTATCCGGCGTAGCCTCCTCTCCAGTACACCTGAATAGACCTTACCGGGAAGGCTGAGGAAACGAAAATCCAATCCAAACGAAATCCAATCTTATTTAGTTTGGTGTAGTAGATGGGTGGGAGAAGTTGGGAATATATCCAATCACAGTATGTTAACAGAGTACATTGAAAGAGGGGCGGGGTTTAGTTATGAAGAACAGCCAATCAGATGCTTTTCCTTGTCAGATACGAAGTTTGATTTCTCACCGCCAAAACAAACATGTTCGATTTAAAATGTCTCACATCATAATATGTGTACACCTGGGAGAAAGTGACAGTGTTGGGTTAGTTACTGAAAACCAGTAACTAGTTGCAGTTACTAGTTACTTTATTTCAAAAGTAACTCAGTTACTAACTCAGTTACTTACACCAAAAAGTAATGCGTTACTGTGAAAAGTAACTATTTAGTTATTTTTTTCTTCTTCTTATTTTTAAGATGCCCTTTTACCCTTCATTTGAGTACTGTTATTGCACTGGAGAATAATGCAATCTGTTGATCAACTTGACATGCATTTGCATCACTGAACTCTGCTAAGCAATGTGGTCTACATACAACACACCCTCCTTATGTTTGTGAACCTTATAATCTATACATTTAGAGTGATGTGATAATCAAATAGTCTAGAAGTCTAGAATGAAAGAGTATATAAGAGAATTGACAGAGTGTGTGTACCTTCAGTGCTGAATGATGAGCAGAGGCAGAGTATTGAGTGTCTTCTTTAGCTCACTTTCCATTTTTATGTACTCACTGTCCACTGTGTCCAGGTACGTGAAAATGTTTTCCGTGCCATTTGCTGTTTGACGCCGGTATCATGCTAATTAGCTGCCTGAAAGCGGGTGACTCAACTGTAGAAATAGTCTGCATGTCTTCTAGCTCATACGCTGCAATGGCTCTATCAATGTTGTCCTGGCTAGCAGTGCCTCCGTTAAAATCCTAAGGTGGAGGTGGCTTCGGAGTCTGTGTCTCTCTCTACTAGTTTCGTCGAAGCATGTTGCTTTTGTAGCTGTTTCAGCAGATTTGAATTGCTGTTTTGGGCAGTAGATAGGATCTTTAATCCAAGACACAACTTACATTTAAGTAAAATGTTCTTTTCTTTGTGCTCGACAAAAGAAAAGTAGTGAGAATATCTCCATGTTAAGAAACTCGACTTCAGCTCCGCCATGATGTTTTGTTAGTAAACACAGACACACACAGAGCGTGCCTCTTCTCTTGTCCCCGTTGTGACACAAGAAGATTCAGAAGGACGACACTGCAACTCTCCAATAAAACACACTCAGATCTTCTGTTTCTAGCCGATACTACATAAAAAATAACGTAAAATAAAGCAGTAACGCATCTTGTAGTAACAGTAACTGAGTTACTAAATATAAAAAATAACGCTTTAGACTACTAGTTACCGCCGAAAATAACGGCGTTGTAGTAACGCGTTAGTCCCAACACTGGAAAGTGAAGAGGATACATTTCATTTCTGGTGCTATATGATGCCATCAGCAAGCGAGTCATCGTGACATAGACACAACTCTAAGTTGAAGTATTTCTTCTTTACCAAAAGTCATTGTCTCTGCCTCCAAAGAATTGTTTATTTGCCGTTTTTTTCTGGACTATAAAGCGCACCCGTATATAGGCCTTACCTCTTAAATTTTAGAACAAAAACGTATTTATCCATATATTAGCCACAGATATATTAATTGTGAAGTGAGTTATTTATTTATTTACACGGAATATCTGTAAATGTTTACATACCTTAATTGTTTCCAAATGGTGGCAGTAAAACGGCGGATCATACAAAACAGAAGTCATCTTCAAGGACCCACTAGCTACTCAAGCTAGCTCTCCAATCAACTAAACAGACTCATTAACTCCACGGTGACGTTTTGGTGAATTTACTGAGGTATTTGTGAAACTGAAACAATACAAAAAGAATGCCATTGATTGACAATACTAACACTGCTTCTCGTAAACGTGTTTGCGTATTAGCTAATGCTAATGATGCTATCTTGATTACAATACAATAGCACGTACAAATATGCTTGAAAACACCCCTACAGACATCACACGTGGAACGTTTTAGTAAGTAAGAATTGTTGTAGTTATATTGTAAAACTTACAAACGTTGCATGAGTGATGAAGAATCCAGATGAGTAGCAACGCTATGGACGACCAGAAGACAAAACGGCTTTTGTACTTCCAGTTTAAAGCCCTAAACAAAATTAAATACTGCAAATTGTTCACACCGCACACACCATTTCAGTGCCTTTGATGAAAAGTATTTGCATTATGACCATTAGCGAAGAAAACTCCATAAATGAGCCGCATCATTTTATAAGCCGCAGGGTTCAACGCGCAAGAAGAAAATGGCATTTTATAGTCTGGAATTTACGTAAATTATAAATCTAAAACTACGCACAGCAAAAAGAGGAAGTGTATGCAGCGTTTCTATTCATTTCTTTATATGAGGCAGAAATGTCAATCAATCAATCAATCAATCAATTTATATATTTTATATATATATATATTTATATATATATATTATATATATTTATTATTATAAATTTATTATTATATATTATATATATTTATTATTATAAATATTATTATTATTTATTATTATTATTATATATATTTATTACATTTATTATATATTATATATATATATATATATTATATATATTTATATATATTTATATATTTATATTTTATATATTTATATATATTTATATAGCCCTAAATCACAAGTGTCTCAAAGGGCTGCACAAGCCACAACGACATCCTGGGTTCAGATCCCGCATAAGGGCAAGGAAAAACTCACAACCCAGTGGGATGTCAATGTGAATGACTATGAGAAACCTTGGAAAGGACCGCAGATGTGTGAGTGGATCTAACATAATAGTGAGAGTCCAGTCCATTGTGGATCTAACATAATTGTGAGAGTCTAGTCCATAGTGGATCTAACATAATAGTGAGAGTCCAGTCCATGGTGGATCTAACATCATAGTGAGAGTCCAGTCCATAGTGGATCCAACATAATAGTGAGAGTCCAGTCCATAGTGGATCTAACATAATAGTGTGAGAGTCCAGTCCATAGTGGATCTAACATAATAGTGAGAGTCCAGTCCATAGTGGATCTAACATAATAGTGAGAGTCCAGTCCATAGTGGATCTAACATAATAGTGAGAGTCCAGTCCATGGTGGATCTAACATAATAGTGAGAGTCTAGTCCATAGTGGATCTAACATAATAGTGAGAGTCCAGTCCATGGTGGATCCAACATAATAGTGAGAGTCCAGTCCATAGTGGATCTAGCATAATAGTGAGAGTCCAGTCCATAGTGGATCTAGCATAATAGTGTGAGAGTCCAGTCCATAGTGGATCTAAAATAATAGTGTGAGAGTCCAGTCCATAGTGGATGTAACATAATAGTGAGAGTCCAGTCCATAGTGGATCTAACATAATTGTGAGAGTCCAGTCCATAGTGGATCTAACATAATAGTGAGAGAGTCCAGTCCATAGTGGATCTAACATAATAGTGTGAGAGTCCAGTCCATAGTGGATCTAACATAATAGTGAGAGTCCAGTCCATAGTGGATCTAACATAATTGTGACAGTCCAGTCCATAGTGGATCCAACATAATAGTGAGAGTCCAGTCCATAGTGGATCTAACATAATTGTGACAGTCCAGTCCATAGTGGATCTAACATAATAGTGAGAGAGTCCAGTCCATAGTGGATCCAACATAATAGTGAGAGTCCAGTCCATAGTGGATCCAACATAATAGTGAGAGTCCAGTCCATAGTGGATCTAACATAATAGTGAGAGTCCAGTCCATAGTGGATCTAACATAATAGTGAGAGTCCAGTCCATAGTGGATCTAACATAATAGTGTGAGAGTCCAGTCCATAGTGGATCTAACATAATAGTGAGAGAGTCCAGTCCATAGTGGATCTAACATAATAGTGAGAGTCCAGTCCATAGTGGATCTAACATAATAGTGAGAGTCCAGTCCATAGTGGATCTAACATAATAGTGAGAGTCCAGTCCATAGTGGAGCTAACATAATAGTGAGAGTCCAGTCCATAGTGGATCTAACATAATAGTGTGAGAGTCCAGTCCATAGTGGATCTAACATAATAGTGAGAGTCCAGTCCATAGTGGATCCAACATAATAGTGTGAGAGTCCAGTCCATAGTGGATCTAACATAATAGTGAGAGTCCAGTCCATAGTGGATCTAACATAATAGTGATAGTCCAGTCCATAGTGGATCTAACATAATAATGAGAGTCCAGTCCATGGTGGATCTAACATCATAGTGTGAGTCCAGTCCATAGTGGATCCAACATAATAGTGAGAGTCCAGTCCATAGTGGATCTAACATAATAGTGAGAGTCCAGTCCATAGTGGATCTAACATAATAGTGAGAGTCCAGTCCATAGTGGATCTAACATAATAGTGAGAGTCCAGTCCATAGTGGATCTAACATAATAGTGAGAGTCCAGTCCATAGTGGATCTAACATAATAGTGAGATTCCAGTCCATAGTGGATCTAACATAATTGTGAGAGTCCAGTCCATAGTGGATCTAACATAATAGTGAGAGTCCAGTCCATAGTGGATCTAACATAATAGTGAGAGAGTCCAGTCCATAGTGGATCTAACATAATAGTGTGAGAGTCCAGTCCATAGTGGATCTAACATAATAGTGTGAGAGTCCAGTCCATAGTGGATCTAACATAATAGTGAGAGTCCAGTCCATGGTGGATCTAACATAATAGTGAGAGTTCAGTCCATAGTGGATCTAACATAATAGTGAGAGTCCAGTCCATAGTGGATCTAACATAATAGTGAGAGTCCAGTCCATAGTGGATCTAACATAATAGTGAGAGTCCAGTCCATAGTGGATCTAACATAATAGTGAGAGAGTCCAGTCCATAGTGGATCCAACATAATAGTGAGAGTCCAGTCCATAGTGGATCCAACATAATAGTGAGAGTCCAGTCCATAGTGGATCCAACATAATAGTGAGAGTCCAGTCCATAGTGGATCTAACATAATAGTGAGAGTCCAGTCCATAGTGGATCTAACATAATAGTGAGAGTCCAGTCCATAGTGGATCTAACATAATAGTGTGAGAGTCCAGTCCATAGTGGATCTAACATAATAGTGAGAGTCCAGTCCATAGTGGATCTAACATAATAGTGTGAGAGTCCAGTCCATAGTGGATCTAACATAATAGTGAGAGTCCAGTCCATAGTGGATCTAACATAATAGTGATAGTCCAGTCCATAGTGGATCTAACATAATAGTGAGAGTCCAGTCCATGGTGGAATTAACATCATAGTGAGAGTCCAGTCCATAGTGGATCTAACATAATAGTGAGAGTCCAGTCCATAGTGGATCTAATATAATAGTGAGAGTCCAGTCCATAGTGGATCGAACATAATAGTGAGAGTCCAGTCCATAGTGGATCTAACATAATAGTGAGAGTCCAGTCCATAGTGGATCTAACATAATAGTGAGAGTCCAGTCCATAGTGGATCTAACATATTAGTGAGAGTCCAGTCCATAGTGGATTTAACATAATAGTGAGAGTCCAGTCCATAGTGGATCTAACATAATTGTGAGAGTCCAGTCCATAGTGGATCTAACATAATAGTGAGAGTCCAGTCCATAGTGGATCCAACATAATAGTGAGAGAGTCCAGTCCATAGTGGATCTAACATAATAGTGTGAGAGTCCAGTCCATAGTGGATCTAACATAATAGTGAGAGTCCAGTCCATGGTGGATCTAACATAATAGTGAGAGTTCAGTCCATAGTGGATCTAACATAATAGTGAGAGTCCAGTCCATAGTGGATCTAACATAATAGTGAGAGTCCAGTCCATAGTGGATCCAACATAATAGTGAGAGTCCAGTCCATAGTGGATCCAACATAATAGTGAGAGTCCAGTCCATGGTGGATCTAACATAATAGTGAGAGTCCAGTCCATAGTGGATCCAACATAATAGTGAGAGTCCAGTCCATAGTGGATCTAACATAATAGTGTGAGAGTCCAGTCCATAGTGGATCTAACATAATAGTGAGAGTCCAGTCCATAGTGGATCTAACATAATAGTGAGAGTCCAGTCCATAGTGGATCTAACATAATAGTGAGAGTCCAGTCCATAGTGGATCTAACATAATAGTATGAGAGTCCAGTCCATAGTGGATCTAACATAATAGTGAGAGTCCAGTCCATAGTGGATCTAACATAATAGTGTGAGAGTCCAGTCCATAGTGGATCTAACATAATAGTGAGAGTCCAGTCCATAGTGGATCTAACATAATAGTGATAGTCCAGTCCATAGTGGATCTAACATAATAGTGAGAGTCCAGTCCATGGTGGAATTAACATCATAGTGAGAGTCCAGTCCATAGTGGATCTAACATAATAGTGAGAGTCCAGTCCATAGTGGATCGAACATAATAGTGAGAGTCCAGTCCATAGTGGATCTAACATAATAGTGAGAGTCCAGTCCATAGTGGGTCTAACATAATTGTGAGAGTCCAGTCCATAGTGGATCTAACATAATAGTGAGAGTCCAGTCCATAGTAGATCCAACATAATAGTGAGAGAGTCCAGTCCATAGTGGATCTAACATAATAGTGTGAGAGTCCAGTCCATAGTGGATCTAACATAATAGTGAGAGTCCAGTCCATGGTGGATCTAACATAATAGTGAGAGTTCAGTCCATAGTGGATCTAACATAATAGTGAGAGTCCAGTCCATAGTGGATCTAACATAATAGTGTGAGAGTCCAGTCCATAGTGGATCCAACATAATAGTGAGAGTCCAGTCCATAGTGGATCTAACATAATAGTGAGAGTCCAGTCCATAGTGGATCTAACATAATAGTAAGAGTCCAGTCCATAGCGGATCTAACATAATAATGAGAGTCCAGTCCATAGTGGATCTAACATAATAGTGTGAGAGTCCAGTCCATAGTGGATCCAACATAATAGTGTGACAGTCCAGTCCATAGTGGATCTAACATAATAGTGAGAGTCCAGTCCATTGTGGATCTAACATAATAGTGTGAGAGTCCAGTCCATAGTGGATCTAACATAATAGTGAGAGTCCAGTCCATAGTGGATCTAACATAATAGTGAGAGTCCAGTCCATAGTGGATCTAACATAATAGTGAGAGTCCAGTCCATAGTGGATCTAACATAATTGTGACAGTCCAGTCCATAGTGGATCTAACATAATAGTGAGAGAGTCCAGTCCATAGTGGATTCAACATAATAGTGAGAGTCCAGTCCATAGTGGATCCAACATAATAGTGAGAGTCCAGTCCATAGTGGATCCAACATAATAGTGAGAGTCCAGTACATAGTGGATCTAACATAATAGTGAGAGTCCAGTGCATAGTGGATCTAACATAATAGTGAGAGTCCAGTCCATAGTGGATCTAACATAATAGTGAAAGTCCATAGTGGATCTAACTTAATAGTGAGAGTCCAGTCCATAGTGGATCTAATATAATAGTGAGAGTCCAGTCCATAGTGGATCTAACTTAATAGTGAGAGTCCAGTCCATAGTGGATCTAACATAATAGTGTGAGAGTCCAGTCCATAGTGGATCTAACATAATAGTGAGAGTCCAGTCCATAGTGGATCTAACATAATAGTGTGAGAGTCCAGTCCATAGTGGATCTAACATAATAGTGTGAGAGTCCAGTCCATAGTGGATCTAACATAATAGTGAGAGTCCAGTCCATAGTGGATCTAACATATTAGTGTGAGAGTCCAGTCCATAGTGGATCTAACATAATAGTGAGAGTCCAGTCCATAGTGGATCTAACATATTAGTGTGAGAGTCCAGTCCATAGTGGATCTAACATAATAGTGAGAGTCCAGTCCATAGTGGATCTAACATAATAGTGAGAGAGTCCAGTCCATAGTGGATCTAACATAATAGTGTGCGATTCCAGTCCATAGTGGATCTAACATAATAGTGAGAGTCCAGTCCATGGTGGATCTAACATAATAGTGAGAGTTCAGTCCGTAGTGGATCTAACATAATAGTGAGAGTCCAGTCCATAGTGGATCTAACATAATAGTGAGAGAGTCCAGTCCTTAGTGGATCTAACATAATAGTGAGAGTCCAGTCCATAGTGGATCTAACATAATAGTGAGAGTCCAGTCCATAGTGGATCTAACATAATAGTGTGAGTCCAGTCCATAGTGGATCTAACATAATAGTGAGAGTCCAGTCCATAGTGGATCTAACATAACAGTGAGAGTCCAGTCCATAGTGGATCGAATATAATAGTGAGAGTCCAGTCCATGGTGGATCTAACATAATAGTGTGAGATTCCAGTCCATAGTGGATCCAACATAATAGTGAGAGTCCAGTCCATAGTGGATCCAACATAATAGTGAGAGTCCAGTCCATAGTGGATCCAACATAATAGTGAGCGTCCAGTCCATAGTGGATCCAACATAATAGTGAGAGTCCAGTCCATAGTGGATCTAACATAATAGTAAGAGTCCAGTCCATAGTAGATCTAACATAATAGTGTGAGAGTCCAGTCCATAGTGGATCTAACATAATAGTGAGAGTCCAGTCCATAGTGGATCTAACATAATAGTGAGAGAGTCCAGTCCATAGTGGATCCAACATAATAGTGAGAGTCCAGTCCATAGTCGATCGAACATAATAGTGAGAGTCCAGTCCATGGTGGATCTAACATAATAGTGTAAGAGTCCAGTCCATAGTGGATCCAACATAATAGTGAGAGTCCAGTCCATAGTGGATCCAACATAATAGTGAGAGTCCAGTCCATAGTGGATCCAACATAATAGTGAGAGTCCAGTCCATAGTGGATCTAACATAATAGTGAGAGTCCAGTCCATAGTGGATCTAACATAATAGTGAGAGTCCAGTCCATAGTGGATCTAACATAATAGTGAGAGTCCAGTCCACAGTGGATCTAACATAATAGTGAGAGTCCAGTCCATAGTGGATCTAACATAATAGTGAGAGTCCAGTCCATAGTGGATCTAACATAATAGTGTGAGAGTTCAGTCCATAGTGGATCTAACATAATAGTGAGAGTCCAGTCCATAGTGAATCTAACATAATATTGTGAGAGTCCAGTCCATAGTGGATCTAACATAATAGTGAGAGTCCAGTCCATAGTGGATCTAACATAATAGTGAGAGTCCAGTCCATAGTGGATCTAACATAATAGTGAGAGTCCAGTCCATAGTGGATCTAACATAATAGTGAGAGTCCAGTCCATAGTGGATCCAACATAATAGTGAGAGTCCAGTCCATAGTGGATCCAACATAATAGTGAGAGTTCAGTCCATAGTGGATCTAACATAATAGTGAGAGTCCAGTCCATAGTGGATCTAGCATAATAGTGAGAGTCCAGTCCATAGTGGATCTAACATAATAGTGAGAGTCCAGTCCATAGTGGATCCAACATAATAGTGAGAGTCCAGTCCATAGTGGATCTAACATAATAGTGTGAGAGTTCAGTCCATAGTGGATCTAACATAATAGTGAGAGTCCAGTACATAGTGGATCTAACATAATAGTGAGAGTCCAGTCCACAGTGGATCTAACATAATAGTGAGAGTCCAGTCCATAGTGGATCTAACATAATAGTGAGAGTCCAGTCCATAGTGGATCTAACATAATAGTGTGAGAGTTCAGTCCATAGTGGATCTAACATATTAGTGAGAGTCCAGTCCATAGTGAATCTAACATAATATTGTGAGAGTCCAGTCCATAGTGGATCTAACATAATAGTGAGAGTCCAGTCCATAGTGGATCTAACATAATAGTGAGAGTCCAGTCCATAGTGGATCTAACATAATAGTGAGAGTCCAGTCCATAGTGGATCTAACATAATAGTGAGACTCCAGTCCATAGTGGATCTAACATAATAGTGTGAGAGTCCAGTCCATAGTGGATCTAACATAATAGTGAGAGTCCAGTCCATAGTGGATCTAACATAATAGTGAGAGTCCAGTCCATAGTGGATCTAACATAATAGCGAGAGTCCAGTCCATAGTGGATCTAACATAATAGTGTGAGAGTCCAGTCCATAGTGGATCTAACATAATAGTGAGAGTCCAGTCCATAGTGGATCTAACATAATAGTGTGAGAGTCCAGTCCATAGTGGATCTAACATAATAGTGAGAGTCCAGTCCATAGTGGATCTAACATAATAGTGAGAGTTCAGTCCATAGTGGATCTAACATAATAGTGAGAGTCCAGTCCATAGTGGATCTAGCATAATAGTGAGAGTCCAGTCCATAGTGGATCTAACATAATAGTGAGAGTCCAGTCCATAGTGGATCCAACATAATAGTGAGAGTCCAGTCCATAGTGGATCTAACATAATAGTGTGAGAGTTCAGTCCATAGTGGATCTAACATAATAGTGAGAGAGTCCAGTCCATAGTGGATCTAACATAATAGTGAGAGTCCAGTCCATAGTGGATCTAACATAATAGTGATAGTCCAGTCCATAGTGGATCTAACATAATAGTGAGAGTCCAGTCCATAGTGGATCTAATATAATAGTGAGAGTCCAGTCCATAGTGGATCTAACATAATAGTGATAGTCCAGTCCATAGTGGATCTAACATAATAGAGTCCAGTCCATAGTGCATCTAACATAATAGTGAGAGTCCAGTCCATAGTGGATCTAACATAATAGTGAGAGTCCAGTCCATAGTGGATCTACCATAATAGTGAGAGTCCAGTCCATAGTGGATCTAACTTAATAGTGAGAGTCCAGTCCATAGTGGATCTAACATAATAATGAGAGTCCAGTCCATAGTGGATCTACCATAATAGTGAGAGTCCAGTCCATAGTGGATCCAACATAATCGTGAGAGTCCACTCCATAGTGGATCCAACATCATAGTGAGAGTCCAGTCCATAGTGGATCTAACATAATAGTGAGAGTCCAGTCC
This sequence comes from Nerophis lumbriciformis, assembly GCF_033978685.3. NCBI lineage: Eukaryota > Metazoa > Chordata > Actinopteri > Syngnathiformes > Syngnathidae > Nerophis > Nerophis lumbriciformis. Next base: position 9,642,456 of record NC_084560.2, read on the forward strand.
ATAGTGGATCTAACATAATAGTGTGAGAGTCCAGTCCATAGTGGATCTAACATAATAGTGAGAGTCCAGTCCATAGTGGATCTAACATAATAGTGAGAGTCCAGTCCATAGTGGATCTAACATAATAGTGAGAGTCCAGTCCATAGTGGATCTAACATAATAGTGTGAGAGTCCAGTCCATAGTGGATATAACATAATAATGAGAATCCAGTCCATAGTGGATCTACCATAATAGTGAGAGTCCAGTCCATAGTGGATCCAACATAATCGTGAGAGTCCACTCCATAGTGGATCCAACATAATAGTGAGAGTCCAGTCCATAGTGGATCTAACATAATAGTGAGAGTCCAGTCCATAGTGGATCTAACATAATAGTGTGAGAGTCCAGTCCATAGTGGATATAACATAATAATGAGAGTCCAGTCCATAGTGGATCTACCATAATAGTGAGAGTCCAGTCCATAGTGGATCCAACATAATCGTGAGAGTCCACTCCATAGTGGATCCAACATAATAGTGAGAGTCCAGTCCATAGTGGATCTAACATAATAGTGAGAGTCCAGTCCATAGTGGATCTAACATAATAGTGTGAGAGTCCAGTCCATAGTGGATCTAACATAATAGTGAGAGTCCAGTCCATAGTGGATCTAACATAATAGTGAGAGTCCAGTCCATAGTGGATCTAACATAATAGTGAGAGTCCAGTCCATAGTGGATCTAACATAATAGAGTCCAGTCCATAGTGCATCTAACATAATAGTGAGAGTCCAGTCCATAGTGGATCTAACATAATAGTGAGAGTCCAGTCCATAGTGGATCTAACATAATAGTGAGAGTCCAGTCCATAGTGGATCTAACATAATAGTGAGAGTCCAGTCCATAGTGGATCTAACATAATAGTGAGAGTCCAGTCCATAGTGGATCTAACATAATAGTGTGAGAGTCCAGTCCATAGTGGATATAACATAATAATGAGAATCCAGTCCATAGTGGATCTACCATAATAGTGAGAGTCCAGTCCATAGTGGATCCAACATAATCGTGAGAGTCCAGTCCATAGTGGATCTAACATAATAGTGAGAGTCCAGTCCATAGTGGATCTAACATAATAGTGTGAGAGTCCAGTCCATAGTGGATCTAACATAATAGTGAGAGTCCAGTCCATAGTGGATCTAACATAATAGTGAGAGTCCAGTCCATAGTGGATCTAACATAATAGTGTGAGAGTCCAGTCCATAGTGGATCCAACATAATAGTGTGACAGTCCAGTCCATAGTGGATCTAACATAATAGTGAGAGTCCAGTCCATAGTGGATCTAACATAATAGTGTGAGAGTCCAGTCCATAGTGGATCCAACATAATAGTGTGACAGTCCAGTCCATAGTGGATCTAACATAATAGTGAGAGTCCAGTCCATTGTGGATCTAACATAATAGTGTGAGAGTCCAGTCCATAGTGGATCTAACATAATAGTGAGAGTCCAGTCCATAGTGGATCTAACATAATAGTGAGAGTCCAGTCCATAGTGGATCTAACATAATAGTGAGAGTCCAGTCCATAGTGGATCTAACATAATTGTGACAGTCCAGTCCATAGTGGATCTAACATAATAGTGAGAGAGTCCAGTCCATAGTGGATTCAACATAATAGTGAGAGTCCAGTCCATAGTGGATCCAACATAATAGTGAGAGTCCAGTCCATAGTGGATCCAACATAATAGTGAGAGTCCAGTACATAGTGGATCTAACATAATAGTGAGAGTCCAGTGCATAGTGGATCTAACATAATAGTGAGAGTCCAGTCCATAGTGGATCTAACATAATAGTGAAAGTCCATAGTGGATCTAACTTAATAGTGAGAGTCCAGTCCATAGTGGATCTAATATAATAGTGAGAGTCCAGTCCATAGTGGATCTAACTTAATAGTGAGAGTCCAGTCCATAGTGGATCTAACATAATAGTGTGAGAGTCCAGTCCATAGTGGATCTAACATAATAGTGAGAGTCCAGTCCATAGTGGATCTAACATAATAGTGTGAGAGTCCAGTCCATAGTGGATCTAACATAATAGTGTGAGAGTCCAGTCCATAGTGGATCTAACATAATAGTGAGAGTCCAGTCCATAGTGGATCTAACATATTAGTGTGAGAGTCCAGTCCATAGTGGATCTAACATAATAGTGAGAGTCCAGTCCATAGTGGATCTAACATATTAGTGTGAGAGTCCAGTCCATAGTGGATCTAACATAATAGTGAGAGTCCAGTCCATAGTGGATCTAACATAATAGTGAGAGAGTCCAGTCCATAGTGGATCTAACATAATAGTGTGCGATTCCAGTCCATAGTGGATCTAACATAATAGTGAGAGTCCAGTCCATGGTGGATCTAACATAATAGTGAGAGTTCAGTCCGTAGTGGATCTAACATAATAGTGAGAGTCCAGTCCATAGTGGATCTAACATAATAGTGAGAGAGTCCAGTCCTTAGTGGATCTAACATAATAGTGAGAGTCCAGTCCATAGTGGATCTAACATAATAGTGAGAGTCCAGTCCATAGTGGATCTAACATAATAGTGTGAGTCCAGTCCATAGTGGATCTAACATAATAGTGAGAGTCCAGTCCATAGTGGATCTAACATAACAGTGAGAGTCCAGTCCATAGTGGATCGAATATAATAGTGAGAGTCCAGTCCATGGTGGATCTAACATAATAGTGTGAGATTCCAGTCCATAGTGGATCCAACATAATAGTGAGAGTCCAGTCCATAGTGGATCCAACATAATAGTGAGAGTCCAGTCCATAGTGGATCCAACATAATAGTGAGCGTCCAGTCCATAGTGGATCCAACATAATAGTGAGAGTCCAGTCCATAGTGGATCTAACATAATAGTAAGAGTCCAGTCCATAGTAGATCTAACATAATAGTGTGAGAGTCCAGTCCATAGTGGATCTAACATAATAGTGAGAGTCCAGTCCATAGTGGATCTAACATAATAGTGAGAGAGTCCAGTCCATAGTGGATCCAACATAATAGTGAGAGTCCAGTCCATAGTCGATCGAACATAATAGTGAGAGTCCAGTCCATGGTGGATCTAACATAATAGTGTAAGAGTCCAGTCCATAGTGGATCCAACATAATAGTGAGAGTCCAGTCCATAGTGGATCCAACATAATAGTGAGAGTCCAGTCCATAGTGGATCCAACATAATAGTGAGAGTCCAGTCCATAGTGGATCTAACATAATAGTGAGAGTCCAGTCCATAGTGGATCTAACATAATAGTGAGAGTCCAGTCCATAGTGGATCTAACATAATAGTGAGAGTCCAGTCCACAGTGGATCTAACATAATAGTGAGAGTCCAGTCCATAGTGGATCTAACATAATAGTGAGAGTCCAGTCCATAGTGGATCTAACATAATAGTGTGAGAGTTCAGTCCATAGTGGATCTAACATAATAGTGAGAGTCCAGTCCATAGTGAATCTAACATAATATTGTGAGAGTCCAGTCCATAGTGGATCTAACATAATAGTGAGAGTCCAGTCCATAGTGGATCTAACATAATAGTGAGAGTCCAGTCCATAGTGGATCTAACATAATAGTGAGAGTCCAGTCCATAGTGGATCTAACATAATAGTGAGAGTCCAGTCCATAGTGGATCCAACATAATAGTGAGAGTCCAGTCCATAGTGGATCCAACATAATAGTGAGAGTTCAGTCCATAGTGGATCTAACATAATAGTGAGAGTCCAGTCCATAGTGGATCTAGCATAATAGTGAGAGTCCAGTCCATAGTGGATCTAACATAATAGTGAGAGTCCAGTCCATAGTGGATCCAACATAATAGTGAGAGTCCAGTCCATAGTGGATCTAACATAATAGTGTGAGAGTTCAGTCCATAGTGGATCTAACATAATAGTGAGAGTCCAGTACATAGTGGATCTAACATAATAGTGAGAGTCCAGTCCACAGTGGATCTAACATAATAGTGAGAGTCCAGTCCATAGTGGATCTAACATAATAGTGAGAGTCCAGTCCATAGTGGATCTAACATAATAGTGTGAGAGTTCAGTCCATAGTGGATCTAACATATTAGTGAGAGTCCAGTCCATAGTGAATCTAACATAATATTGTGAGAGTCCAGTCCATAGTGGATCTAACATAATAGTGAGAGTCCAGTCCATAGTGGATCTAACATAATAGTGAGAGTCCAGTCCATAGTGGATCTAACATAATAGTGAGAGTCCAGTCCATAGTGGATCTAACATAATAGTGAGACTCCAGTCCATAGTGGATCTAACATAATAGTGTGAGAGTCCAGTCCATAGTGGATCTAACATAATAGTGAGAGTCCAGTCCATAGTGGATCTAACATAATAGTGAGAGTCCAGTCCATAGTGGATCTAACATAATAGCGAGAGTCCAGTCCATAGTGGATCTAACATAATAGTGTGAGAGTCCAGTCCATAGTGGATCTAACATAATAGTGAGAGTCCAGTCCATAGTGGATCTAACATAATAGTGTGAGAGTCCAGTCCATAGTGGATCTAACATAATAGTGAGAGTCCAGTCCATAGTGGATCTAACATAATAGTGAGAGTTCAGTCCATAGTGGATCTAACATAATAGTGAGAGTCCAGTCCATAGTGGATCTAGCATAATAGTGAGAGTCCAGTCCATAGTGGATCTAACATAATAGTGAGAGTCCAGTCCATAGTGGATCCAACATAATAGTGAGAGTCCAGTCCATAGTGGATCTAACATAATAGTGTGAGAGTTCAGTCCATAGTGGATCTAACATAATAGTGAGAGAGTCCAGTCCATAGTGGATCTAACATAATAGTGAGAGTCCAGTCCATAGTGGATCTAACATAATAGTGATAGTCCAGTCCATAGTGGATCTAACATAATAGTGAGAGTCCAGTCCATAGTGGATCTAATATAATAGTGAGAGTCCAGTCCATAGTGGATCTAACATAATAGTGATAGTCCAGTCCATAGTGGATCTAACATAATAGAGTCCAGTCCATAGTGCATCTAACATAATAGTGAGAGTCCAGTCCATAGTGGATCTAACATAATAGTGAGAGTCCAGTCCATAGTGGATCTACCATAATAGTGAGAGTCCAGTCCATAGTGGATCTAACTTAATAGTGAGAGTCCAGTCCATAGTGGATCTAACATAATAATGAGAGTCCAGTCCATAGTGGATCTACCATAATAGTGAGAGTCCAGTCCATAGTGGATCCAACATAATCGTGAGAGTCCACTCCATAGTGGATCCAACATCATAGTGAGAGTCCAGTCCATAGTGGATCTAACATAATAGTGAGAGTCCAGTCCATAGTGGATCTAACATAATAGTGTGAGAGTCCAGTCCATAGTGGATCTAACATAATAGTGAGAGTCCAGTCCATAGTGGATCTAACATAATAGTGAGAGTCCAGTCCATAGTGGATCTAACATAATAGTGAGAGTCCAGTCCATAGTGGATCTAACATAATAGTGTGAGAGTCCAGTCCATAGTGGATATAACATAATAATGAGAATCCAGTCCATAGTGGATCTACCATAATAGTGAGAGTCCAGTCCATAGTGGATCCAACATAATCGTGAGAGTCCACTCCATAGTGGATCCAACATAATAGTGAGAGTCCAGTCCATAGTGGATCTAACATAATAGTGAGAGTCCAGTCCATAGTGGATCTAACATAATAGTGTGAGAGTCCAGTCCATAGTGGATATAACATAATAATGAGAGTCCAGTCCATAGTGGATCTACCATAATAGTGAGAGTCCAGTCCATAGTGGATCCAACATAATCGTGAGAGTCCACTCCATAGTGGATCCAACATAATAGTGAGAGTCCAGTCCATAGTGGATCTAACATAATAGTGAGAGTCCAGTCCATAGTGGATCTAACATAATAGTGTGAGAGTCCAGTCCATAGTGGATCTAACATAATAGTGAGAGTCCAGTCCATAGTGGATCTAACATAATAGTGAGAGTCCAGTCCATAGTGGATCTAACATAATAGTGAGAGTCCAGTCCATAGTGGATCTAACATAATAGAGTCCAGTCCATAGTGCATCTAACATAATAGTGAGAGTCCAGTCCATAGTGGATCTAACATAATAGTGAGAGTCCAGTCCATAGTGGATCTAACATAATAGTGAGAGTCCAGTCCATAGTGGATCTAACATAATAGTGAGAGTCCAGTCCATAGTGGATCTAACATAATAGTGAGAGTCCAGTCCATAGTGGATCTAACATAATAGTGTGAGAGTCCAGTCCATAGTGGATATAACATAATAATGAGAATCCAGTCCATAGTGGATCTACCATAATAGTGAGAGTCCAGTCCATAGTGGATCCAACATAATCGTGAGAGTCCAGTCCATAGTGGATCTAACATAATAGTGAGAGTCCAGTCCATAGTGGATCTAACATAATAGTGTGAGAGTCCAGTCCATAGTGGATCTAACATAATAGTGAGAGTCCAGTCCATAGTGGATCTAACATAATAGTGAGAGTCCAGTCTATAGTGGGGCCAGCAGGAAACCATGCCGAGTGGAGACGGGTCAGCAGAGCAGAGATGTCTCCAACCGATGCACAGGCGAGCGGTCCACCCCGGGTCCCGATTCTGGACAGCCAGCACTTCATCCATGGCCACCGGACCTGTGTCCCCCTCCACAATGGAGGGGGGGCAGAGGAGAAAATAAAATAAACGGCAGATCAACTGGTCTAACAGGGGGGCTATTTAAAGGCTAGAGTATACAAATGAGTTTTAAGATGGGACTTAAATGCTTCTACTGATTAACAATCATTAACAAAGGATTGTTAGCCACCTCTTACTTGCCGTATTTCACCACTTAGAATGAATAGAAAAATAAAAATATGTGCTCCTGTCTTACATAAGGATTGTGATCAAAAAAATTATTTAAAAAAAAAAGTGAGTCTGTGAGTTTATCAAAGTGCAGTTTTGATCATTTTAATCCAAAATGGTAATATTAATATTAATAGTTTTACCGCCATTATCGTTATTACGAGTCACAGCCAAAACAGCGGCGTCAGACCTCAGCATTAGTTAGTAGACATCACATTTTCGACATGAAGCATGCAGGTGTGTGAAAGTGCTTCGGTCAAGTCTGTATGAACATTAAACTCTTTTGACATCATAATCTTTGCAGGAAACTTTTTTCCAAACACAACAGGGGCTAACACAGTTTGTGCAGATGTAAACTTGTGATTTACTTCAATGTAACTTTGTTAAAAAGACAATGAGCCTCACCCAGTGAATCTGCGCAGGATAAGCAGTCGAAAATGAAGTCATAAATAGAACATAACGAGGATAAATAGGACATGAATGGGGTTTTGGATACATAGTGGTGGTGGATGCCACACGAGCACAAACACATACGACGCTAACAGATGAACTGTTTTTGCATTTCGCTGCAATCAGCAGGATGAATAGCCGGGAGGAAGACAGTGTTCCAGCTTCATGCATGATGGCCTTTTTATTGTCTTCAGAGGGCCTGAACTTGCAGAATATTAATACTCTCAACGCATGGTTGCAACTACATTCATGTTTGATGTGATCTGGAATAGATTCTGGAAACTGAAGCTACTTTATGTATCGCAATTAGCAATAATTTAGAGCAGTAATACTCCAATACTGCTAGGGATGGGTACTTTTCACATTTAAATCGATACAATACCGATTCTTGGTACCTGGGAATCGATACTGGGACTTAACAGTACCAGTTGTTGCTACTTTTGTGTATGTTCAAATGATCTAAAAACGTTAATTGTTTACATTATTTATATATATACAGTATATATATATATATATATATATATATATATATATATATATATATATATATATATATATATATATATATATATATATATATATATATATATATATATTAGTGACATGCTGTCAGGGGAGGCAAGTGAGGCAGTGCATATATATATATATATATATGTATATATATATATATACAGACATATATACATACAATATATATATATATATATATATATATATATATACACACATGTATGTATATGTATATATACACATGTATGTATATATATATATATATATATATATATATATATATGTACGTATGTGTATGTATATGTGTATATATATGTGTGTGTATATATATATATATATATATATATATATATGTATGTATATATATGTGTGTGTGTGTGTGTGTATATATATATATGTATATGTATATATTTGTGTGTGTGTGTGTGTATATATATATATGTATATATATATATATATATATATATATATGTATATATACATACGTGTGTGTGTGTATGTATGTATGTCAATCAATCAATCAATCAATGTTTATTTATATAGCCCAAAATCACGAGTGTCTCAAAGGGCTGCACAAGCCACAACGACATCCTCGGTACAGAGCCCACATAAGGGCAAGGAAAAACTCACCCCAGTGGGACGTCGATGTGAATGACTATGAGAAACTTTGGAGAGGACCGCATATGTTGGGTAACCCCCACCCTCTAGGGGAGACCGAATGCAATGGATGTCGAGTGGGTCTGACATAATATTGTGAGAGTCCAGTCCATAGTATGTATACATATGTATGTATATTAACGCTGTGAATCTTTGGGTGTCCCACGATACGATTCAATATCGATTCTTGGGGTCACGATTCGATTCAAAATCGATTTCTTTTTTTTTTTCAATTCAACGCGATTCTCGATTCAAAAACGATTTTTTCCCGATTCAAAAGGATTCTCTATTCATTCAATACATAGAATTTCAGCAGGATCTACCCCAGTCTGCTGACATGCAAGCAGAGTAGTAGATTTTTGTAAAAAGCTTTTATAATTGTAAAGGACAATGTTTTATCAACTGATTGCAATAATGTAAATTTGTTTTAACTATTAAATGAACCAAAAATATGACTTATTTTATCTTTGTGAAAATATTGGACACAGTGTGTTGTCAAGCTTATGAGATGTGATGCAAGTGTAAGCCACTGTGACACTATTGGTCTTTTTTATTTTTATAAATGTCTAATGATAATGTCAATGAGGGATTTTTAATCACTGCTATGTTGAAATTGTAACTAATATTGATACTGTTGTTGATAATATTCATTTTTGTTTCACTACTTTTGGTTTGTTCTGTGTCGTGTTTGTGTCTCCTCTCAATTGCTCTGTTTATTGCAGTTCTGAGTGTTGCTGGCTCGGGTTTGGTTTTGGAATTGGATTGCATTGTTATGGTATTGCTGTGTATTGTTTTGTTAGATTGATTAATTAAAAAAAATTTTTTTTTTTAAATAAACAAATAAAAAAATAAAAAATCGATTTAAAAAAAAAAAGAGAATCGATTCTGAATCGCACAACGTGAGAATCGCGATTCGAATCTAATCGAATTTAATCTAATAATTTTTCCCCACACCCCTAATGTATATGTATGTATATATATATATCTATATAGATGTGTATATGTGTATACTTTTGTGTATATACCAGTGACTTGCAGTCACTAGAGGCCATCATGGAAAGAAAAAAAAAATGTAAAAAGATTTTTTTTTTAATTAAATTGTTATATGTATCCAGTGATTATACTATACAGTTATTTTCCATTTAACTTCACCAGTTTTAGATTATTTTTATTTAAAATCTCTGAATTTTCACATTTGCCGTTCAATTACTGAGAAGAGACGGTGAACAGCAGCCAGTTGAGGCACGTCACTCAGTGCCTCAACATGGATTGCGCAATGACTCGGCTAACTGCTGGCCTGCTGTGCAGTGAGACCGTATTGCTATATGAATTATATTATACATTTACATAGTTTAGTTAGCTGAGGTATATAATGTACAGTGTATTTTGTCAACAACTGTATGTGTGTAAAGTATTTCTTGTGCTGAGCGATCATAAAACGGCTGCAAAAGACGCACTGGCTGAGGCTCGCAGTAATCCCGCCTCCTGCACCCCCGCCTTAGAATGCAACCCCTGACGGGAGTGTTATATCAACTAAAGCCCACACTTAAACTTTCCACGTGCAAGATTGAATCTATTTAAACAAGTTATTTCATAAGAAGCCAAAAAGTGCAAAAACAATAATGTTCGTGTTGGAGGAGTTGTGAATGACTGCAGGGCCACAGCATTAGGTACACCTGCAGACTGCAGGTGTACCTAATTCACAACTCCTCCAACACGAACATTATTGTTTTTGCACTTTTTGGCTTCTTATTGAATAACTTTTGTAACCTATTTTTACGGGCTTTCCTCTTTGTGATGTTAAGTTCCTGTTATGCGCTGTATATGCCTTGAGCTCTTATTTTGAAGGCGCTAAGAGCGGAAGAGATGACACAGTGGAGCGGAGGTTTTGAAAGAAGGTAAATAAAGTGGTCCTCGTGTAAACTGGAGCCTCCGTGTTTGTTATTTTGTAGTTTCATACAGTATAGGCGACATTTATAAACCCTTTTTTAAATAGATTCAATCTTGCACGTGGAAAGTTTAAGTGAGGGCTTTAGTTGATATAACACTCCCGTCAGGGGGTGATTTATCCAGCACAACAGCGGCGCATGGACTTCATTTATAAGTAAAGGTAAGACCATAATAAAAATTTTTTTTTTATTAAATGTATTTTTTTGTGTGCTACAGTTTGTATGTGTAAACTTAAAGTTAAGTTAAAGTACCAATGATTGTCACACACACACTAGGTGTAATGAAATGTGTCTTCTGCATTTGACCCATCCCCTTGATCACCCCCTGGGAGGTGAGGGGAGCAGTGGGCAGCAGCGGCGCCGCGCCCGAGAATAATTTTTGGTGATTTAACCCCCAATTCCAACCCTTGATGCTGAGTGCCAAGCAGGGAAGAATGCTGGTATGAGCTTTTAAACATAACCCGTTAACTGCTGCCAATCAAATGGTGAATAAGATACTCTTTAGGGTTCATATGTTTGTAAATCTGACTGTGATGAAGTCAGTGCCTCACCAGTCATCAACCTCACCGCACGTCACTGGTATATACATGTGTATATGTGTATATATATATATATATATGTGTATATGTCTTAATAAGGTTATCCAAAAAATAGTGCTCGATACCGTAGTAGAGCGCAATATATGTATGTGTTTTTTTTGTGATTTTTTTCTCACACATACATATATATATATATGTGTATATGTATATACATATGTGTATATACATATTTATATGTCTATATATATATATGTGTGTATGTATGTGTATATACATGTGTGTAGGTTGGTATGTAAACATTTTGTTGCTCAATTGTTTTCTCATACTTCTGTTTCTCATTTGCAAGTACTGTACTTTTTTACAAGGGCCATCAAGGGTACCCATCAGTTTTCCTGTCCTGTGTACCCCTGTAACTATGTCTACTCTTAACGGCTTGTGCTGAAAACTAATCTTGTTGTATTTTCTAAGTACAATGACAAGTTCTATAGGGCTCGAAAGACCATGTGATTTTGCAATGCATTGTGGGGCTGGGTAGCCATACTCATTGGATGTTTACAATGTGAAAGTGAGCAACAAACTGGATTAAAATGGATCGTACAATATAAAAAACCAAGACACCGCACCGAGACTAACTGTACCCTATAGTATTAAATTGCCTCGCTGCCTGGAAAATATCATGAAAAGTGGTGGAATTGACTCATTTAAGGATGAGAGACTTGAATCAAGCAAAAGTGCCGCCAAACTTGTCTTTGTTTGGTCATTGGAGTCAGTTTTTATACCGGTAAAGAATGTGTGAGGTTTCTCGGCCTCGTTTTAGTTGCAGATTTCCCCCGTTGTTACTTTTAAGAACTTTAAACATTATTTTCTGAGAGGTAGTGCAGTGATCAGTCATTGTTGTGCTTACCTACAACTAAAAGTAAGCAGATGACATGTTTTTTTTTTTTTTACAAAATACTGTGTTTGTTGCCCGCAGCTTGCTTGGTTAACGCAAACATCCTACTACATGTTTAGTGTGAAACTAAATAAAACATGCTTTGATTGGAACTTGCCAGTGTAAAAATGCCGCCAACACACCAACATGTATCAGGTAGCGGCGTTAAAGGAGCCATATGTAATAATTTCATGTCAAGTCATCATTAAATGGCCCATCCATCCATCCATCCATCTTCTTCCGCTTATCCGAGGTCGGGTCGCGGGGGCAGCAGCCTAAGCAGGGAAGCCCAGACTTCCCTCTCTCCAGCCACTTCGTCCAGCTCTTCCTGTGGGACCCCGAGGCGTTCCCAGGCCAGCCGGGAGACATAGTCTTCCCAACGTGTCCTGGGTCTTCCCCGCGGCCTCCTGCCGGTCGGACGTGCCCATAACACCTCCCTAGGGAGGCGTTCGGGTGGCAACCTGACCAGATGCCCGAACCACCTCATCTGGCTCCTCTCGATGTGGAGGAGCAGCGGCTTTACTTTGAGCTCCCCCCGGATGGCAGAGCTTCTCACCCTATCTCTAAGGGAGAGCCCCGCCACCCGGCGGAGGAAACTCATTTCGGCCGCTTGTACCCGTGATCTTGTCCTTTCGGTCATAACCCAAAGCTCATGACCATAGGTGAGGATGGGAAATTGAGAGCTTTGCCTTCCGGCTCAGCTCCTTCTTCACCACAACGGATCGATACAGCGTCCGCATTACTGAAGACGCCGCACCGATCCGCCTGTCGATCTCACGATCCACTCTTCCCTCACTCGTGAACAAGACTCCGAGGTACTTGAACTCCTCCACTTGGGGAAAGATCTCCTCCCCAACCCGGAGATGGCACTCCACCCTTTTCCGGGCGAGAACCATGGACTCGGACTTGGAGGTGCTGATTCTCATCCCAGTCGCTTCACACTCAGCTGCGAACCGATCCAGTGAGAGCTGAAGATCCTGGCCAGATGAAGCCATCAGGACCACATCATCTGCAAAAAGCAGAGATCTAATCCTGCAGCCACCAAA